>NW_022990508.1:452067-565159 GCF_902827175.1 Gymnodraco acuticeps
AAACACCATGGTGGAGAAGATTCATTAATTTCCTTTCTAGTATCGTCCCAGATGTCCCCGACGACTACGAGAAGCAGCCTTGACAGTCAAACTTTAGAAAATATGATAAACAACAACAAAATTAGTAAGACATAAAAACATTTCCAGAACAGACTAAAGCTCAAAATGAGTGAGCAATAACATATAATAACATTCAGTCAGGATATATTTAAACAGTTAACATTTATTAGATCAATTTATTAAACATCAACAAAGGTTCCAGAAGTACTTACTTAAGCGGCTAGAGTATCGTTAGTATAGTATAGTAGTAGTAGTATAGTTTTTTTTAGGCTAGAGTCTAGCCTCTAGGGGCAAAACAATTACCTTCATTTTAAAATTCCTTCGTTTCTAGCACTCCTAAAAAACAGGAAAAGGGTAGCAAAATAAAGATCTGGTTAAATTTAAAAGGTCACCCAGAACATACTGTAGGCGATTTCAAGCCATTACAGTTAAAAAAAAAAACCTGATCCATACGCATACAAATAATCCAGTAGAGACTTAAGCGGCTAGAGTATCGTTAGTATAGTATAGTAGTAGTAGTAGTAGTAGTAGTAATAGTATAGATTTTTTTAGGCTAGAGTCTAGCCTCTAGGGACAAAACAATTACCTTCATTTTAAAATTCCTTCGCTTCTAGCACTCCTAAAAAACAGGAAAAGGGGTAGCAAAATAAAGATCTGGTAAATTTAAAAGGTCACCCAGAACATACTGTAGGCGATTTTCAAGCCATTACAGTTAAAAAAAAACCTGATCCATACAATAAATCCAGTAGAGACTTAAAACTCACAGTGATTGTGCAGTATTGCCCTCTAGAGAAGAACAACATCTAGTTAGATTCAGTCTTTACATCCATTACAAAATGTCATCTGTGGAAGTCCGTAGTACTGTAAAAGCACGACCAATCATCTGAGCCGGCCCGGCTAAATAACTGGATGGCCTACCTGCCTGTCAGCCTTCCATCTGTGCACAAACTTATCTTGTGCCCTCATTGGTCATGTGCGCGTTTTGTGTGTGTTGGAGGAGGGGCTCTGTAAGGAAGTGGCAGATTTTTTCCGGCTGTGTATTTTCAAATTCTAGCGCATTCTAGCTGGTTTCTCCAAAATTACCTACCCCACCTTTAACAGCTATTAGATCTGGTTAAAAAAAAAAAAGATTCGTTAAATATAGAAATAGTTTCCAGAAGAGTCTCAGTGTGACACTGGTACTTGCTTACCGTGCTGCGAATGGATCTGGCCCTTCCTACATCCAGGGACATGGTTAAACCGTACACCCCAGCGCGTGCACTACGCTCTGCATCAGCCAAACGACTCGCTGCGCCCTCGCTGCGAGGGGGACCCAAGTTCCCATCGGCGAAAACACGTGGGTTTGCTATCCCTGGCTCCAAGATGGTGGAATGAGCTCCCCATTGTACATCAGGACGGCAGATAGCTTGCACATCTTCCGGCGCAAACTGAAAACTCATCTCTTTCGACTCCACTTCGAGCGTTAGAACGATTAACGAAGCACTTTTATACTAATAAAGGACTGGATTACCTAAAGCCAGTTGAGTAGCACTTGAAATGTTTGGCTCTATGAAACCTGATATACTTATATGATTCTGTTTTCTTCAAGGTTGTGTCTTCCTGGTCGAATGTACTTATTGTAAGTCGCTTTGGACAAAAGCGTCAGCTAAATGCAATGTAATGTAATGTAATGATGTGCAGTTTTAGCCACTAGGGGCAAACAAATAACCTTAATTTAAAAAAAAACTAAAACAATTCCTTCGCTTCTATCACCCCTAAATAACAGGAACATTTCAGGATATATATTTAAACAGTTAACATTTATTAGATCTGTTTAAACATTAACCTGTTAAGCAACATTTTCCAAAACTGTGTCTCAGGGCTTCTTAACATTTGACAACCTATTAATGTGTCATACCCACTTAACGGGAAGACACCTCAGCTAACTGACGATATGAACCATCATATTCGGTTAACGCGACCTCTGGTGAGATAGGAAGTTTTAATATCTTAAGAGAAGAATATTAAAAAGATACAAAACACAAACTCTTTTGGCTCCTTCCTGTCTTTCTACTGGATCTTTCTTGGCTTTGTAATGGCTATCTTCTAGCTCTATCCCTGATAATTTTCAAAACCTGAAGGGTCTATCTTCTGGTTCTTGTCTGGATCCATCCACTATCTCTTGTCTCTGTCCAGTGAATTACACTTGTATTACTGGAGCAGGTAACGCATACAACAGATACTTTCAGCATTATCGGAGCACAAAGTGGAAGCTTGGATGAAACACAGCGGACTTCTAAACAATGAACACCCGCAACTTAGAACAAATAAAGTTGGGTTTTATGCGTTCTAATATTGCAATGCAAACCCATGATGTAATGACAGTAATTAAGAATAATTTAGTCATTGAATGCTCATTTCAGTAGATTTAATCAAACAAAACAAACATATTGGACATGGCCTCAAGACTGTAACCTCTTCACATTCTGTTGAAATAGTGAATTACTAGCCATATCTTAACACATTGCTCTTTTGAATTATAATATGTGGATGACAGTTGAACTGGATGATGCAACATTTATGCCATCGTCTGGAAAGAAGACGTATCGCTCTGTTGGCGTTGTTTGGACAACAAAAACAGAGTGAAGCTCTCATTTCATAAACAATTTTTTAGTACAGACACCATCCTGCAGATAGCACACAATCCAAAAGCACGTTTTTGGTCTATTATCACTTTACAAAACGTTTGCATTAAGAAACTAAGACTAGCTGGACCATTGTAAAGGTCGGTCCACCTTAAATGAGCAGCAGGTGAAAGGCAGGACGTGGGAGCTTGGTCCTGAGGAGATGTAACGATTATTAAACAACAAATAGTCGAGTCAAGGGGTCAAATAAATGAGCATTTGTGATTATTCGCGAATCGGTTGCAGGTGGGGGAAATCAGGCTTAGGGAAGTAACGTATTACATCTAACGGCATTGGGTAATCAGGATACAAAATAGGCAAATGTATTCCCTTACAGTTACAGAAGCAAAAACAATCAGATAACAGGTACATTTATGCAGAACAGGGCTGCATTAAAAGGGGACATATCATGCAAAATGCACTTGTTCATGTATTTTATAGATAAACATGTGTCCCCTCTGTGTAAAGAGATTCTGAAAGTTTCAGGAAAAAGATTTTCTCACTTTTGTCCCGATCCATTTATATAAAAACCTGTCTGAAAATGAGCTGATCAGATTTTGGCCACTTTATGATGTCATAACGATTTGTTGGTTTGTGTAACCATTAGCCAATCACCAACCAAGATAACACCCGCCCACCTTTTCACCTGAATCTCCTCCTAGAGCACCATTGTGTTCTTTTTAACCAAATATCTCTCAGAGGGGCATGGGGAGTGGCTCCTTATTTTCATCTAAAGTAACAGACAGAGAATCAGCACTTTTGAAACAGGGCGGAAACAGAGGGGTTTATGGGATGCTGCAATGATCTGTTTGGTATTTGGAGCCAAACACTTCAGATACATGTTTTGAATATATTTGATACCTAAAATATATTGATGAAAAACAGTATAATAGGGGACCTTTAAGACACTAAGACTAGCTGGTCCATTGTAAAGGTCAGTCCACCTTAAATGAGCAGTAGGGGATCAGCAGGTGAAATGCAGGACACGGGAATTTGGTCTTGAGCAGAACTGTCATAAGACGTATTCATTGTCCTCTCCCACAGCTTCTGTTTCTATGTGTTCAGCTGAGCTGCTGATTGGAGGATCTGCCTTTCCATTATCCTCAATTTGAATTTCATTAGGCTGTGAGGACTGACGACTAACACACTTGTGTCTTTTGAAATCACTATGCCATTTAAATCTTCTGTCACAAACATTGCAGCTGTATATTTCCTCTCCTGTGTGGACTCTCATGTGTGACTTTAAACTTCCCCTTGTTGAAAAAGCTTTCTTACAAACAGAGCAGCTAAAGGGTTTCTCTCCTGTGTGGATTATCATGTGTTGATTCACATGTGTTCTCGTTGCAAAAGATTTCTTACAGACTGAGCAGCTGAATGGTTTCTCTCCTGTGTGGATTCTCATGTGCTTTTTTAAACTTGCCCTCTCTGAAAAAGGTTTCTTACAAACTGAGCAGCTAAAGGGTTTCTCTCCTGTGTGGATTCTCATGTGTCGATTTACATTTCTTCTCGATGCAAAATATTTCTTACAGACTGAGCATCTATATGGTTTCTCTCCTGTGTGGCTTCTCATGTGTTTTTTTAAACTTTCACTCAATGCAAAAGATTTGGTACAAACCGAGCAGTTGATTGGTTTCTCTCCTGTGTGAATTCTCATGTGTCGCTGAACATTTCTTCTATATGTAAAATATTTCATACACACGGAGCAGCCAAATTGTTTCTTTACAGCACTACAGCTTGAATCACTGACAGATTCTTGTCTATTTTTCCGTGAGTTTGAGCCTGACGCAGGTTCTCTGGTCTTCTTCCAATCAGCACTGTCTCCAGTGTCAGGTTCAGAAGAGTCTCCAGTGTCAGGTTCAGAAGAGTCTCCAGTGTCGTCCTCAGTCTTTGATTGTAAACTGCTCTCTGGATCCGAGTTCCTTGCTGGTTCTGGTCCTCGACAGTCATCTCCATCACCTTCTGTTTCCATGTGTTCATTTTGTCTTTGATGAGGCTGTGAGGACGGAGGTTTCTCTTTATCATCTTCACTCTTCACAGGGTCAGGAGTGAAAGTGGACTTGGTGATATCAGCCTCCTCCAGCTCCTGAAGCTGCTCTCCCTCCTGACTGATCCTGAGTTCCTCCTGTTGCTGCTTAATGTGTGTGGGGGGCTCTGGGTCCTCCTGTTCCAGACTGGTGCTCCACTCCTGCTGGTCAGGGAGAAGCTCTTCTTTAACCACCACCAGCAGCTGGACGTCTGCAGGAAACAGGCAACACAGTCAGAAAAAACTGTTAAGTGTTAGCATTTAAAAATCTAATCACCATTAAAATGGGAGCGTCACGCAGCTTTCCCCTGCTAAGAGAGTTTTCTACCCGGAGAAACTCAGCTAAACGCTGCCGTGATTAAATGCCATATTATGTTCCAAACCACTTCAAGCATTATTTGTGAAACAGTATGGAGCTCAAACCTTTCTCTCTCGCAGGGTTTACCGCAAGGACATTACGTTACACATATTCTCTCCAGTACAGCATTAGCTCTGAGTGTTAGCATGCTTGCTAATGTAAACACAAACCATATTACTCCCAAAACACGCTGTGCATTGTTTCTGATACAGCACATAGCTTGACATGTTCTTGTGTTTACCGCTAGAAGTGCCATTATATGTATTATATAGACATGTATATAGACATCCTGCTGAATACACAGACACACAGCTGCGAGAGGGGATGCAGCTAGACCAGTGGTTCCCAACCTGGGGGGGGCCCTAGGGGGGGGGCGCAGCGCTATTGCAGGGGGGCGTGAAGCTTGGGAAGAAGTTGTAAACAAACATTGTTGCTCCCATTGACAGTGAAGACAGTGAGCCCGAGCAAGAGAAAAGGTGGAGAAATAGAGGAGGAACAAAAGAATGAGGTGAGGAAGGAAGCTCATAAGGCTCTTGAAATCCAGATTAACACTCAAAAAGCACCAGGAATGGAAGCAGAAATATATGTTGTCAAAGAGGAACTACAAAATATTAAATTGCAAGCTAAAACTCGAGGAAAGGGAAGACCGAAGACTGTTACACGTACTGTAACGTTTAAAGAACTAGTAAAATGCTGAAGTAAATCCAGGGGCAAACTCGCAGACAGTAAAACTGACAGTGGAAAACACGATCATGCAAATAAGAGAAAACAGGAATATCTGGTGACTAAACAGAAACCTTGAGATAACGAGAAGCCAACGATTAAAGAGTCCAAAAAGCCATGCAGGAAAAGAGGATTGAGATCCCTCGGATGGAGAACATGGTGGCAAACAAGAAGAAAAGGGACTCGTACGTATGCTTCGGATCAAGACCAAGACTGGTTTCTTGAGCAGACCAATTAACGAAGTTAGCCTTCTTCAAGTCTTCTTTTTCCAAGTCTAAACAGACTATTTTGTGTCTTTTTATTTTTTGTCTCCTGCCCCCTGCACACACACAAACCACCACACTAAGCATTTTTACTGATACTGATTAGTGAGTAAAGATCACTTTTCCAAAAAGACTGCAATATATGAACTCTGAACAAAAATAATTCAAGAAAGAGATCTGGACGACGTATATTGTGTGTATTGTCATTTATTATAGTGTAATTATAATTTTGTGAAATGATAATTATGGGCCGGTATTGTAGGTGCCATAATGCTACTTAGCCCAAGTTCATTATTTGTATTATTATTATTATTTGTTTACGTCACTTTTATTTGTTTGTTGAGCGCTTCCGGTAATTGTCACATGGGTGTGGTTTGTCTATTTAAGTCACCCGTTTCATGTCGAGTGGGATGACAGAGGGTGAGCTTGTGCTGTCATTTTTTCTGTTGACCGTTTTGTCCATAGTTACTATGTTTTGATTTGTTTATTAAATATCCTTAAAACTATATTGCTACAATATGGACTTTCTCTTCGAAAATGCATCACAGTTTATAGCCAAGTTTAGCCTCTCGGCGACTCAAACGTAACTGGGGATTGAACCGCCACAATTATCTTTCGATCCCGTTTGAATTGTGCCACGAATTACACATATTATGTTTGTCAATCTTAAAAAATCATTTCCATATCAAAAAAGTCAGTTTGTCGTAAAACTGTTGAAATATAAGACGATGAAAAATACGCAACTAGAAATATTACAAATCCCAGAGTCGCGTAAGTGATGTCATTAACGTTAAACATTACACTCGCGTTACTCACCGAAACCTTGTAAAGACGGTCCCCGCATGCTGGCTCTTACGGAACCGACTAACTCCCCTTTTGTGTATGTTAGGGCTGTATTTGTTTTGTTTGTTTTTTCCCGTTTTTTTTTCAAATTGAATTTATTGAAATCTCCAATATCAACGTAAGAGCTTGTGCCTCTTCGGGGGGTGCTAACACTTAACCATAAACGTTATCGTTTACTTTCTCCGTCTTTATATGTAGATATTACTTTTATCCGTTAATCTCCGTCACATTGTTTCCATAGCAACAACAACTTCCTGTCAACAGCACTAACTCTCCTTCAAAATAAAAGCATGTCCATAAATAGGAAGCCAAGCCAAATTACACTTAAGACATATACAACTGCAACGGAAGTAACAAACACAATGCGATATCCTTTTCAATTTCAAAGAACACAAATTGGGTTCTATACATTAACAAATAACTATAAAACAACAATACTGTAGAATAACAAAATGAATGCAGTGAATACACCGAAATACACGTGTTGCAACAGTTCGCTGCTGATTACTACGCCCCACGCACCCCCGCGCGGGCCGAATATTCACTGCTGATTGGTACTGAATATCCGGAGCCTGAACAATGGTATTCGGGACAGCCCTAGTATATGTACAGCTCTCAACATGCCCAGACTTGTAGTGATTTTCACCTCTTTTAATACTTTTCGCCTCATTCTGAAAGAAAGAGGTGAAATGTGCCAATGTGACGGCCATCTTGGTGTTGGTGACGTGTGTGAGACCAGAGATGTAGTTCATTGAGCGGTTCACACAAAAAATGTTGGTACTTCACAGTTTTACGACACATTTTAATTTTTTGACTTGCAAAATTATCTTTTAAATTGACAAACATCATATGTGTAATCCGTGGCACAATTCAAACGGGATCGAAAGATAATATTTCTCTCTCCATTGACTTCAATAAATAATTTTTCCCAAATAAGGTCCCACGGAGGTCCCCCGGATGGGGAGGGACTTCGCCTCTCTATGGCGGTCAATTCTGACCGAAAACATCATGGGCATTTCACTGTTGAATAAATCACTAAAAAATCAATGCAAGTGATGATCATCAAGTGTATATGTTCAGAGGTCTAGTGTGGAGGATAACATAAGGTCTTGGGGCAATTGGATGAAAAACACAATATTTATGATAAAAAGTCACTTTTGACCCGAAACGCAAGAGAAGGGTTTATTAAGAAGGCCGTTTTTCCAGGCCTCTACCGTAATGCATAGGATATTCGCGCACCGCAATACAACTGGCAGGCTGTCTTGACTGTGTTTTCCGAAATGGAGACTGGCTTGACCGCAGTAAAACAGAAGTCTCAGTGATTATAATAACATGAAATATGAAGGGTCTATTTCAAGCTTGTTATGTAAATAAGTTATTAGGTTTTTTTGTATCAACTAAGATTTGTTAGAACATTTGATCAACATGAATTAACTGAATTTATTTTAAAAGTGGGCTTATTAATAGTGATGGCGAGATGAAGCCTTATGAGGCTTTGAAGCTTTCCAGCCAATTGGTTCGGAAAAAGGGTACATCTCATGAGGCTTCATCATGGGCTTCATTTGAACACAAACCCCCTGTTGGTCAAAGTGTGTAAAACAGGCAGATTGGACATCTCAACAGTGTGCTCTATCTCATACCGAGTTCCCAATGAGTAAAGCCTTAGAATAACTCTAAACAACGAACATAAAATCATATTTTCATGTTAACAATATTGTTTTTATTGCAGTTTAATGATTGTGATTGGAAAGTCTAAGGAGGCTGGTAAACATTGCAAAGAGGGATTTGTATTCATTAATAATATTCGTAAACTTAACCATGTTGTAGCCTGAGAAAGGCTAAACTATATCAAAGAATACATTTATTAACTACATTATCTCATTTAGCTGTAGCTTTTATAAACAAAATAAAAGACAACTTAACCAGTCGTTGAACCAGGGACCTGCGGTTGAGAGTCGTCTGCTTTCGAGCTGAGCCACAGCCCACACACTGGATCTACCTGAAAATACTGGATACTATTTATTCCTGTATTTATTCTTACATTTATTCATGCTTTTATTTATTTATACTTATGACATGTTCCGACCTCTATATAAGTGAGGGTCTGAGCTCTCATAATTCCATCGTGTCACCGGGCCTGGGTACAGGAGGGGTAATATGGTTAAGCAATAGCTCATGACAGGCCGTGGTATATTATGCTCATTATATCACAGCTAAGGGGCGTGGTTCGGCCCGACGCGAAGCGGAGGGTCGACAACCCCCTTAGCTGTGATATAATGAGCATAATATATCACGGACTGAAGTGAGCTATTGCTTTTATAAAACGGTTACCAAGTGTGGCAATATGAAAGAAAAATACACACTCTAATTTAAATAGTTTTTATTAGTAAATAATGATGTTCAAAATAAAATAGTCCCTACGTTGCCTTCTGCACGAAACGTAGTGCGAGGTGGTTGCTATGCAACAACACTAACAGCTAGCGAACATATTAGACAGAGAGCGTTGATCCATTATTTGGCTATTTATTTACATTCATTTGTATGTTGCCGTTTATTGTGCACCCACTGAAAAACTGTCCAGCATCAGTAGCATGGCTTACGTGGTTACTTGTATAGGTTGAGGTTGTTCTAGGCTGTTGCTTGGCGTGGTGAGAATATTGCTCCACTTTCTCCGGTCCCCGAGATTTGGCTTCCAGTAGCTCTGGAGAGAGCTTTCGCACCTGTGGCCACTAACGGTCATCATTTCTCTGCTTTGTTTCAAGACCCGCATCAGAAAGCTTTTGAATGGTGGTACTTTTCCAATTGGTCTACCTGCTCTTCACGTATCTCTGCATGTCGTCGTTTAGGTGCTTTTTCTTTTTCTGGAGATAGGCACTCCTCAATCCACTCCTCCATAGTAAGACCCCCCCGGAGGTCGAAGTTAATCTTAAATGTTTCCATCTTATGCTTTGTAAGTTTGTTTCGTAATGGAAGAAATGTAAATATATTTATAAAACTGACTAGTCAAATCAAGCAATCTGATTGGTCGATAGTGTTTTTGCGGACCTCTTTGATTACAGATTTGAAAACATCATTGCTTGCTTTAAAAGTAGCACAATTCATTATGTCAAACCTTGGAAAGTATCTAGATATCCCTGCCCTAATGCCAAAGGAACTGCACACTGAATATGTTTTTGCCGTTTGATGTCTATGTCTGGACCGCTGCGTAAAAAGGAGGGTTTCTGCCCCGTTACTTCTCCGCTGCTTTCTTGTTCCAGTTTGAAAAGCAAACTGCAGGCAGTTTGCTTTTCAGCCCAATGGTATACTGTTTTTCTCAGACGCGGAGGAATACTGACTTGTTGTGAAAAGTAATTTACAACTCTACCCGTGGTATACGCTCAGTATATCACGGCTAAGAACCAATCAGATTGCTTGATTTGACTTGTCCGTTTTATAATTCTTATTATACATCCATGGGTATGAGCGTTGTGGTTCAACCGATCTGAAGCACTTTCTGAAGCAGTCACGTGGTATTGACAGGCAACGAGGCTTCGTTTGTTATCGGTGACGTCACTGGCCCAAAACGATACAAGCCTCGATACAAGATTCACAAAAAGCTTCAGGGATTACTCGACAGACACACGCTCTGAAGCCTCGGCGCAATACATAACATCACTACTTATAAACACATGATGGGAGGCGCAGTGGTCTGTGCGTTTGATCATCAGATCAAGGGGGCGTTGGGGAACTCCAGTTCGAAACCCGCTCCCGCCCCACTGCGTCAGGCCGTTGTGTCCTTGGGCAAGACACTTCACCCGAATTTGCTCCTGTGGGTATTGTCCACAGTAGATGACCATTACATGTATGATTTGTATGTGTAATGTGTTTTTGTAAAGCGCTTTGAGAGTCTTTGATAAAGCGCTATAATAAATATAAGGATTATTATTATTATTATTATTATGAATACTCAGTAGCGAGCCGTGACTTTTATACCTAGGCCCTCTGACCCCCCCCCCCCCTTCCCTCGAGTTATTACGTCACAGCGTATACTTCAGCGGAATATCAAAACAACGGCCCGGGGTGCAAAAGCGACCCTGTAACACACAAAACAACACCTGTAAATAACCCTATTTGTGTTCTTTGAAATTGAAAAGGATATTGCATTGTGTTTGTTACTTTCGTTGCAGTTGTATGTCTTAAGTGTAATTTGGCATGCTCTTATTTTGAAGGCGAGTTAACGCTGTTGACAGGAAGTTGTTGTTGCTATGGAAACAAGAAAAGTTTCTCAGCGGGCGGAACTTGTCATAAAGTCCGCGATAATAACACCCACCCATTTAGATGGGAAGATATGATTGGTCAATTGTACTGTCATTTGACATTACTCTCTCGTTCAGTTACTATAGCGGCCCTCTGTGAATTCATAGCTGGACCGCCTGGATATGGAAGCAAACAAGAGACAGAAGTATTTGAATTTTATCAGACACCGAATTTATAGCATTGAAAATAATTACTTTGAAAATCATGTGCCTGAATGTTTTTGCTCCGAATTTACCTACGTGAAATAAAAATGTAAACATTCAAGTGAAAAAAATTTGAATGTTCAAATTCAGATCCCAAAAATGTAAGTGAAAAAAATTCGACGTCAAAAAATTCTGTATATAAAATTCGATGTCCAAAATTGCGATGCAGCATCATCCGGGCTACTCAGACAGGATAAGCAATCGAGCCCTAATCAAACCGACTTCTGGCCTATCAGAGCACGGCTTTGTCAGTCATGTGATCACAACAACCCGGGAGAAAAATGACGGAGAACAGTGGGGCTCGCTGCTCAGGAAAGTAGTCAGTTTGTGCTCTTTATTTTACAAGCAGTGAGAGCTCGACAGCATTTGTATCTTACATTAGCTAGCTAAATGAGTGAAGTAGCCTTGTGCATTGCTGTTAGCAAGCTCCGTAGTTATCATTAATTGAAGTGAATCACAACGTTACCGTGTCCTTTTGTGTGTGTGTGGGGGGGGGGGGGGGGGGTGACAGTTTGCAAAGTAACGTAACGATCACTTCGGTTAGATAAGTCAAATAGACCATGCTACACTATACGAAATACTCTCTTGCCCTGCATTTAAACATGTTAATGTTACTTTAGTAAAAGTATGCTAGTATAATTAGGAAAGTGTTGTTAAAGTATTTAAAGTAGACACAAGTTATACTATTATATTATATCATTTGTTTTATTGTTATTACCGATGCAAGAGTTGACTTAACTGTTGTAGTTGGAGCTCATTTTGAACAAAGAGCTAACTAATGATTACTTTCATAATGGTTTAATGTGCTGACTATTGTCTACATTAATAGATGAAGGTCTGGTTTGTTTAAACCCTCAAAATAGTAGGACATGCTGTCATAATTACCCAGAGTCCGAAGTGACACCTTTACAATGTTAAAGCTGTTAAATAAATGTAGTGATGTAAAAACTAAAATATTCAAGATAGTGTAGTGGAAAAGAGATAATGTTTTTTTTTAAATGTTACTAAAACAAAATCTCTTGTTTTGGACTGACAGTAATGATTCAAGAAATAGTAGATAAATAAATAGACACATCAATCTGTGTGCATTTGTTGTGGATGGAACACAACAAATGGTGCTCTTACCTGTGATGCCTCCTCCAAACATTATAACCAGACTGTATCATTCAAACTATAAGTAACAGTTCTAGCTACTTGACTTTAGACAAACAATTCAAAAGACAAAATCAACACAATTTATTGAAAGACCAATCTTTATTTTATGGTGCCTCTCCTTTTGTTTGTATTATTAAACCCTGTCAATCTAAAAAACTGAGCAACTCAACAGTTAACTTTACATTTCTTATAGTCCAAAGCATCCATTACACTATTTGTTCCCCTCTCATATTCACAGGATGGATGATTAGAGACTTTTGGGGGAGACCTCAGCTTTATGAACGTCCTGTCTGTTGCTTTGGCCAGAGAGGGCTGAGGGTCTTTCCCTGCGAGGAGGACCAGGCCTGAGGGAGGAGGACCAGGCCTGATGGAGGAGGACCTGCACCAGCTGCAACTACAGAACTTAGCCCATGCTGGGCATATCTGTTACCACCTGCACAGGCCTAGCCTGTCACTTTATTTGACAACATGTGTTTACTTAATCAATTAACAGATTAACATTTAGTGTAACTTATGTATATTATTTCGTTTTTATTTAAAAAAAAATTGTGATGGTTCATGCTTGATAACTTTTAGTTCACATTTCAATAAATTGTATTTGCACTCCTTTTGTCTGTTATTCTTACTGAAAATGTTAAATTACACATTCACATCCGACTGAAGATTGGCACCATTTATTTGGGTATACCCAATAGTGTTACGTTATTATGAGAGTGCTCTGTTTGATTCTGAAATTGTATATATTTATATAAATATATACATAGGCTATATGTGTGTGTGTGTGTGTGTGTGTGTGTGTGTCCCCGCATCTGTAGCCTGTTATTGTCTCATTATACCGCACTGTGAAAGAATCAAAGTAAATATATAAGTCATCATGACCGTGCCTCCTGTCATCATTAATGGACGTCTCTTTAAAATGACCGCTCAGAGGAGAGGAGTTCTCATTTCTCTAACCGCCTGCTGCTTCCCCTCCTCTCTCCTCGGTTCCCCTCCTTGGCTCCTCCGCTCGCATCTCCTGTGGGCGGGACTAAGTCTCGAGGAGGGGAATTAGTGAAATGAGGAAGGGCCTAAGTGTCTCTTAGTGAATGTCGTGTACTGCTCTTAAATCTCATCACATCAGCTTTTCCTTTCCCTCTTGGATGTTCTTCTGGACCCTCAGAAAAAGAGAAAATGGTGAAGCAGTCCTGTCTCTCAGGCATGTCCTTTCCTAACAGAAATATCAAAAAACATATTATTGCAGAGCAAGTGTGTTATTTAAGATAGGTGTGTTTGTTTGTTCAGGGGCTATAAATATAATGATTTTTTTTTTTATTTGAATGTGTTTTTTTAAATCCAACAGTGTACTACAAAGAGAATCAGATTATGAATAAACCGTTCTAAATTCATCAACATTTAAATAAATGTATTATTAAAATAATATTTACCTGTTATCAAAACTTAGTGCAACTGTAGAAGCTTGCTCTGTTCGATTGTCTCACTGAAAGAATCACTTTTAACATGTTTCTTTACAGTCAGTATGCAGAGACAAAGGGTCGCAGTTCTCACTATGTTCAATAATATTTGCCTTAAATACATTGAAATGTGAAAGTTGAACAAAAAAGTTATGTTGCTTGGTAAAATGTAAATGTAACCTTTTGCTAAGAAAGTACACTCAACATCACTGATGTGTAGGTGTCGGTGATCTAGTATTTAGTCATGTTTAATGGCATGTATATCAGTGCATTAGAGTAATTACTTTATGCATTATTTGTAAAGTATGAACAAGGTGTACCTTGGAATCCGTGCTGAAGTTCTCTGCTGTTAGGAGTCCAGCCTGTCTGGATCACCTTAAGGAGACTTTGAACAAACAGATGTAAAGTTACATGCGTGGGTTACAGACTTATTTACATGCAAACAACGTTTTATCTTCTTTTAAAAAACAGGTCATAATCTTATTGTTATACTTAAGAAATTGCTGGATATCACAGTCCTTATACTGTATCAGTTTGATTGAGTATTATTGTGTAGGTCCTTTTTATTTTACTGTTACTTTGGATGAGTTTTTCAGGAGTCAGTCAAATTAATTTATTTTCATATGCCATATTCATATGAATCACACACGTAAGGGTAAGACACAACCCTATTGAACAAATGCAATGCAATGGATAAGCTTAATTGTCACTGAAGTCACAGATAACGTCATATCTAATATTTAAACAAATAATTTCCTTGTCACTAAAGCATTGACTACGCTATTCATCGTCCTTAAATGCAGGAATTAAGTTACATGTTCTGTTCTACAGCCACGATGAGGCTGTTTCTCAAGTGTGAGGATAATACAATTAAAAGAGGCATTGGTAATAATATTAAAAACAACAATGTTTAGGTCGTTAGTCGGATAGGCGGTTAGCTGCAATAAATAACTCCAGTTCAACAAACCATATTACAATATCTAAGGGAGCGTTATTATCTTGAAATGTGACGTTCATATTTTAAAGATACACACATTTCATTGTGAGGTTGATTTAATATACACTAAGCCTCTCTTCAACAATACGTTGACGTTAGCTAGTCTATTTTAAACAATAGTAGAGCATAGTGAATTTAAACGAACCTTAACAATGCATACAGTAACCTAACTAGCAAACTAACTATCTAACGTACAAGGATGACCTTATTTTAGCAACCTCGCACAGAAGCCTTTTGGTATACAGTAGCATCCCACTTAATGTTTTACACTCTTGGATGCTACGCATAGCATCGTTAGCACAGATGGAGCTACGATTGCTCAAATGCTAACCCAACTCTAAACATTCATTAACGTTAGCTAAATAAAAACACCAGTAACATAACATGTTACGCACAAAGTACGCAGGGTTGACTTACCGAAGAAACTGCATTCATGGACGGTCTGTTTTAACCGCAGATAAATCCTATATTTGCATGACGAATAGTCCAACAGGAACCAACACAACAAACACGGCCGAGTTCAAGTAGTGTTCTTTTCATGAGCTGAGCCGCTGTAGCATCACGGAGCTAACAGTGCACAGAGGAGCTAGGAGCAGCAGTCCCGTTGTCATGAAGGGGGAACCTAACTATATACAGAATATGTTTTTGTGGATCCAAGCTACAAAAATGTTCATTTTCTGATGTTAAGTTGGACATTTTAACATAGGGTCTACCGTCTACGGGAATTGCTCCCATCTGCATCCATCGCCTACAGTTTGCAGCATTGGGCTTCACCGCACTGTCCCGGGGTTCGCCGCTTGGCTCTGATAGGCCAGAAGTCGGTTTGATTGCATTCGGGCTCGATTGCTTATCCTGTCTGAGTAGCCCGGATGATGCTGCATCGCAATTTTTGACGTCGAATTTTATACACCGAATTTTTTGACATCGAATTTTAAACACCGAAATATTTGACATCGAATTTTTGAGATCTGAATTTGAACATTCAAATTTTTTTACCTTGAATTTTTACATTTTTATTTTACATAGGTAAATTCGGAGCAAAAAAAATTCAGATACATGATTTGCAAAGTAATTATTTTCAATGCTATAAATTCGGTGTCTGATAAAATTAAAATACTTCTGTCTCTTGTTTGCTTCCATACCTGGACGTCCAACAGCTCCTCTCTTCACAGACTCGCAGAGACGAGCTTCTTTCATTTAACCCTTCACATTCCAACAGAAACTGAATAGGCAGATTCGAAGGATTTATTTCTTTGGAAATGTTATTTTAAATACAATTAAATCAAGTTATGTTGATAAAACTAATGAATGACTTTTTTTTTTTTAATGTTTTTAAATATTATTTTGTAGAATATCTTAGGCCCTCACAGAGGGTCTAGAGGGCCCTGACGGCTCGCCACTGTGAATACTACTGTGTAATATATCTGTACATGTATATTTAAGGAGTAGGCTACAATATAAGAGAAGCACAAGTTTCATTTGTGGGCCACATTTCATTATACGTTTTGAATTAGCTGAGGGTCGATTCAAAATGGCCAGCGGGCCGCATTTGGCCGCCAGGCCGTACTTTGGATACCCCTGATTTAAAGTGTTAATTAAGAGTAAAGGGAACATACCTGCTCTGTGTATCCGAAGCTGAGGCTGTAAAACAGTGTCTAGTAGTTTCTGGAGTCTCTCGTTCTCCTCTTTTGAACGAGACAGCTCCTCCTCGTGCTCTGCTACAGTTTTTTCAAACAGAGCAAATATATCTTCAGCAGCAGCAGTGAGTCGCTGCTTCTTCAACGACAGCAGCATTTGGACTTTACTCATGTTTACTAGATCACCTTTTCCTGTAAACTCCGTTAAACACACCGTTTCTCTCTCAATCAAACTCTCGATCTGACTAGTGTTGCTAAGGTGTTTACAGCTAGCATGCTAAGGTAGCTCCTATCGTCCGAGGTAAACGCTCCTGAAAAAAGAGCACATAGTCCATTCAGAGGTTTATGCAGACACACATATGATGGATCAGTAGTGCTGGAGCTCACACACACTTTCTCAGGAACAAACAGAGAGAGAGCAGTGTAACACTGCGGTCAACTCAGCCGTCTCTCAAATTTGCTTGATCAAATCATAGATACAGTCGGCAAGCGAGGGAACGCCCACAAAACGTCACATCCGGTTCGCGCTGAGGGGGAAAACAAACCGGCTTCCACAATGCCCAGGAGCGGCTGTGTGTCCTTTTGTACAACTAACAAGCTTAAAAATCCAAATCTAAAATTGTATATTTTGCCCAACGGGAGCACAGAGCCCAGGAGAAGAACCCGGTGGCTTCAAGCGATCCGTCGGGAGGATGAGTTAGAGTTTGGCCACCTGTGGGATCCAACATCCAAACATGTGTACGTCTGTAGTCAGCACTTCATTACAGGTATGACAACGTTATTCACACAATAACAGTGTTAAATTGTTTCGTAGTTAACATGAATGTTCAATTACTAGTTTTAAGAGATGTTAACTAACTACTACGTTATGCTTTCTGCAGTTAAAATGTATTTCACCCCCTTCTATCCCCTTCTCATTTCGTTTGTGAACTGTCTTGCCCTAGGCTTAAAAAAAGAGGACATAGCCCACCCAGACTACACACCCTCGCTGTTCCCACATAAAAAGACAAAGTCTCCCAGGTCAGTACTTCAGAGGCTGGAGAGAAGGAGGAAGCGTGAGGGTGTTCAGTCTGCCCAACCAGAATCCCCAACATCAGAAGCTCCCATACCTCTTCAGGAGTTGGAGAGAAAACAACTTTATGAAGAATTGTATAATTTAAGAAGAGAAAGAGAAGGAGCGAGCTGAAGCCATCAGATAATTGGAGACGTTGAAAATGTCGGTAAACACTGAGAGAAAATGACACTAAATGTAAAGTCATGACAGGCCTGTCATGGACAGTATTTGACACTCTTCATCAGTACCTGGTACAGTTTATTAAGTCACAGAAAACATCCAAGATGTCAACACAAGACCAGCTCTTTATTACTCTGGTGAAACTGCGGCAGAACCCCTCAACCGATATGATGTGTGGAATATTTGACCTGGCACATAGCACTTTCCTGGATGTATTATCCCAATGGTTGGATTTGATGTACGCCAACATTTCTTTTTTGATTAAATGGCCTGATAGAGAGTGTATCAGAAGCACAGTACCAGCAGAGGTTCTCTTCCAGTACCCTAGAGTGACTGCAATTATCGACTGCTTTGAGATCAGAATTGAACACTCAAAGAAGCTGAAAACAAGGTGAGATATTTTTCTTTTTGATAGCATGCATAAAGTGTCGGCTTTTTGTAATACTTACCTGGCTGTCTGTGTATATGTACACAATTTATAGATAAGTATTACTAACGACTGTCTCTTCTCACAGAGCTATCACCTACTCAAAATACAAAAACTGGACAACAGTGAAGTATTTCATTGCATGTCACCCATCTGGCTCAATCACATATCTCTCCAAAGGCTGGGGAGGGAGGGCTTCAGATGTGCATATTGTAAGGAACTCAGACTTCTTATCTCAGAAGTTCCACCATGCAGGAGATCAGGTAACAATTGAACTGTTTTTTTTCTTCTAATTTAAGTCTTATTTGTGAATTTATTATTTATCCATAGTTACAATTTTTGAGTTGCTGTTGAAGTAAAGTAGTGTTTTTAAGTATTTGTTATGTTTATTTCAGATTTTAGCCGACAGGGGCTTCACTTTGAAGGATGACTTTGCTGTTCTGGGTGCACAGCTCATCACACCGTCTTTGACGAGGGGCCGAAAACAACTGTCAGCCGAAGATGTTGCAAATTCAAATTCTGTGACTTCGAACATCAGAATTCACATTGGTAAGTATAGAGTCAGCAGTCAGATTCATACAGTATGTACATTTTAATGTTTTTGGTATTCAGAGTGTGCTGCATCATCAAATCACTGTTGCTACTTGCCGCTGACGTGGTTCACATTTCCCTAACTAAATTAATTACTGTAACAGTACAGATCCGGGTTAACAAGTGCTGAGACGTTATTCAATTAATCACATCAACGAGTACATGTGTAATCCCTACTTTGTAGGGTGTCTTAAGATAAAATGTTATCTTAAAAACATGTTATTCTATATTTAAATACATTGAACTGTTGTTCACATTTAGTGCAATATCAAGAGAACAGGATAACAGGAAGTTAACAGGGATCTTTCTTCACTTTAACATGAAAAAGAAACACTAATTATAGGACACAATGCACTGACGATATGATATAACGGTCAACTGTGCTACTCCTGTGAAACTCGAACATAACAATGTAGATAAACAGCATTTTAACAACAAATATGTGATCTATATGATATATATGATATGTGATGAGAACAATATTTTATGCAACTTTTTTATACAACAAAGAAGTCATTATTGTTCCAATTGTGCCATTTAACAGGTTTCAGTTGAGGCATAATGGATCTTTCTAATCAAAACCACCTGTTGTTTGTCTTTCCACAGGTCCCTGAACTTATCTCAGTGCTGCTCTGCTGCTGCACACCCTGTCACCCTGCCTCTGATGCCTGACGCTCTGCCTCTGATGCCTGACGCTCTGCCTCTGTTGCCTGACGCTCTGCCTCTGTTGCCTGTCGCCCTGCCTCTGTTGCCTGTCGCTCTGCCTCTGTTGCCTGACGCTCTGCCTCTGTTGCCTGTCGCCCTGCCTCTGTTGCCTGTCGCCCTGCCTCTGTTGCCTGATGTTCTGCTGCCACTTGTGTTGCCTGATGGGTCACTCCCTGTGCTGCTTTCGACTGGACTGTGTTCTGCCTACTTAGCAGAAACATATACAGTGCTTATCATAAATGAGTACACCCACTTTGAAAATAAGACAAGAACAATTTGATCAACATCACAATATCAACAATTATTATCTGATTAGTATCAAAGTCACAAGTATAGACAATATTGTACAGCCCATTATTCATTCTATTTGTAGCCTATGTATGTTTTCATGTTGTAAATAAATGTATAGGCTTTGTGATATTTGATTTTGTACATATAGTCTAGTAGTCTATGTTGATACTGAATGAAATAGCTATAATATGCTTCAAAATGAATTGGTATAAATAAATATGTAACTCTGTCACAGTGACTTATTTGTTGCCATTTTTACACTGATAGGAAATTCAACCACCTACCTGTGCATCTTTCAGCTCCCGAAGTTTGTGTAGTATGTGTTGTGACCAAAATGTTTGCATCACATTAATGGCACCACTGATGAAGTCCTCATCTCTTTGTACTCTGAATATCAGGCAGGTCTGAGGAGTCCAAGTGATGAAGTCTGCATACATCCGTTTGGTAACAAACATCTGCATTTGGACCTGTCAAATGCAATGCAATCATCATAACACTAATATTTACATTATAGACAGTATGCCTTCTGTGGATAATTATCTTGGATAATTGCACAAAATGCTGCAGACTTATTAGAGGTGTGCAGGTATATGAAATATTTAAATACCTGAGTGAAATATGCATGACTTCTCTTTAAGCTTGTCAGACTTTCCAGATGTCCTCTTTTGTCCTCAAGCCACTGTTGGTACCCAGTAGAGGTGTCTTGCCCCCACCTGTAAGGACACTTAGCCTCTATAACACCCTCACCACAGCAGTCACAGGAAACATAGCCATCACATGAAACCCCCAGGTATGGCATAGTTTGGCAGATGCGGAAGCCAGCCTTTCTGACGACCAGGTTCTGATGTGGTGCATCTACTGGGGCACAGATGTAAATGGTGGAAGACAGGTTGGCTGTGGGGCTCCTAGCTCCAAGAGCATATTGATAAGTGTCAATGGCATCTTGCTCATGGTGTCTCCCCCACTGAATCCAGGGCTTCATTATTGGCCTGTGCCTTTGTTCACATATGGTGTTGATCAGTGACTTGCTAGGATGTTCTGTAGCTGTTAAGACACGGTGGGCTATGGAGCCTGTAATGCGACCAACCCGCTCTTGATGCCATTGCACACAGGATGCCTGACGGATGGTTGCTCTCTCCACATTTTCGATCTCCTCCTCAGTCACCTCATGCTGGCTGAAACACCATGGCTTCTTAAAAGGCCTGGAAAAACCCATGAAACTATTTAATACCACAGAGTCAGGTGATCTGTCAGCCAGCATAGTGAGGAACTGCTGCTGCTGTGATAAAGAGGCTTTTGGGGTAGGGGCTTTCCTTTTCCTTTTTTTTGACGTCTTGTCCTCTGTGTAAAAAGTTGTCTCTGCAACAAGAGCAGGCTCAATCTTTTTAACACACGTCTTGTTCCACTCACAGGCTTTGCTTGTGCATGGCACTTTGTTGATCCCCATGCGGACACAAGCCTCTAATTTAAAAAGAACAGCAGCCACATGGGAACAACTTTCACCAAGACTGAAAAGGAAGGAAAAAAATATCCATTAGCTCTAGATCACTAAAGATATTGGGCCTAAGATTTTACATAATACTGCCCTGTCTGGTGACATTTCTTTTGGAACATTTTGATATATTTGGACGTATTTATGGAACCCACGCACAAACAAATGAGCGCTTTCACAAACGTACCCTGCCATGCAGTTGCAGTGGGCAGCGACGATGGTACCCTCTCCCTTAACTGCTACCCACGTCTGGTGCGGCTTCTCTGTCAGTCACCCTCCAGGATGGCTTTACATCACATCGGAACAGGTAGGTATCCGATGAAGGTAGTTTATGATGGAGCACAACTCCAACAAAGTCACTTGTAAAAAGTTGTGTGCCTCCAGGGACCGATAGTTCTTTAGGCTGCTGTGTGTGTAAATCCCTGCGTGATAACGTACCGAGTCGTCAATAACCAATATGTATATGCAGCTCATGATGGCTATTGTGCAATAACAACCATTGTGTGATGAACAAATTCACTAAAACGTGCTAATTTCCTTGTCAGACATATACATTATGTGAGGTTTAATTAATCAGTTAACGTGATTTTGCCTCTTACCGGGTGATTCAACCAGGTATAGCAGAAGATATCAGGGAATGAAACTTCAGGCCATTTAGTCGGATCATTCGTCCACTCTTTAATAAGATATGGACAAGAATCCGATCCTATTAAATTAATTTTTTTAAGGTATCTATCCCTGTCAATGGGCTGCAATGTATCAATGTATGACATGTTTGTTTAACATTTAAAATCTGCGCGCTTACAGTGCTCCGTGCGAGGAGGAAAGGATTGTTTTCCCCCTCGAAATGCCCCGCCCCCAACTGTGACGCGACGCCGACTGTATGTTATACCCTTTATATATACAGTCTATGGTTATACCCATAGACTGTGGTTATACCCAGGGGTGCACATAACTTGTTTGCCCTGGTTCTCAAAGGAGCACCTGGAGATGTTGCTTGGTGCTCATCCTTAAAATGAAATAAACCGTAACTTTTGAGGGGGTCTTGACTTTATTTGCCAGACACACGGCACTGAACACACATGCAGAGGTGAACACAGAACACAAGACAACATTAGCACGACCAGTAATCCTACAAGCCAGGGCCGGACTGGGACAATAAATCAGGCCGGGAATTATACACCCAACCAGGCCACTACCAGTTTTATTTTGTGTAATTTTCCTGGATTTATTTGTCAATATTTACAGCGTTGCTGCCCATAGTGATAGCCATAAACTTTAAAACTACCCCAGAATAAACATATGGACATGGGTTACTATTTTTTTTTAAAAGTGCAAATCTATTTAGGAACCTATCCATGTGAACATATTTTAAGTGGAGGTGGACCTCAAATCCTCTAGGGGGGTCGGGGGGCATTCTCCCCGCGGAAGATTTTTTTGTTTTTAAATGTTGGACTTAAATGCATCAATCTGGTGCACTTTGAGGGGGAAATAAAGAGACTACACCCATATGAAACAGAACTATATACATTTAAATAATCATAAAATCATAAGAACATGGGCATAACCAATAACATGCCATATCCAATATGAAAAAACATTGAAACTTGTTTATTTATTTGTTTTTGGTTCATTTATAGTTAGCATGGCATAGTGTGTCTGGGCTCCTGAACCAGCCTCACCCGTCTCCCCCTGCTCCTCTTTGAGGCAGCAGCAAAGACTAGTTTTAGCTCTCAATACGTTTTTAAAGTGTATCCTACCTTTTTTCACCTAGTTAACTTTTTTTTTTGTATTATTCATGCATATTTTACTAATCACTCCCCCTTCAAATGGAAATATGTGTTTACATAAATGGTGACCAAACCGTTTGAGACCCACAGAGAACTTAGACTAAGTTAACTATCTAAAACACTCAGAGAGTCCTTTACCTCACCTGAGCTGTAGTTATCAGTCTCTCAGTCTGACAGGAGAGGACTCTCCTCCACCTTGTCGACAGCTCATTCCGTTAGCGCCGCTAGCTAGCACCGGATGCTAACAACAACAATACACGTAACCAGTGCACGCGCTTTCTCTCTCGCTTGCTCGCGCCACACATACACACCCCCCGAGCTTGAATGACACGAGACCAATCGAGGGCATTATGGCGCGTTTCCACTGCAGCGGGGTAGCCCCGTTTAAGCGTCCCTAAGCGTCCTCGCTCAGGCCTCGGGCTGCCTCGCTGGCCGTCCGAGGCCGTGGCGCATTCCCATTACAGTTTAGGACCTGGGGTAGTAACGCAGTGTAGGCGGGACGATCGGCTTTGTTTTTGTTCACATTTCGAGTTGTTCCGTCGAGCTCCCACTGGATGTTATCATCCGCAAAGAGATGTAGGAACGTCGTCACCTCCTCGATCGACCACGGTGTGCTTTTCTTATTAGACGTAGCCATTTTGTAGCTCCTCCGTTTACAAAATGCTGTTTATAAAAATGCTGCAAGTTTGCTTCTAAATATATATGCGACGCTAGGGATGAACTCGCGCGCGATCTTGTGACGATTCTCTCTGACCAATCAGCAGTCGAGAGTGTTGACATCACTAGTTCAGCCCTGGCCCTGGTCTGATAGAACCACGATTTTATGAGGCCGGAAAAAGAGGGAAAAAGTACCCGCTAGCCGGTACTAGGCTATATGGAAAAGCCACCAAAAACTGGCCTGGCCGCTTGAGGACGGTTAAGGACGCTTAAACGGGGCTACCCGCTGCAGTGGAAATGCGCCATTATTAGTGTATGATTTGTATGAAAGTGGCCATGTCGGCAGGCCACATCATGTAGACAGCCAGTCACCCTCTGTGAGGCAGAGTCAGACCCACATTTGCGCAGCGTTGCGTTCACAATACATACAAAAAATTCCTCAGGCCAGCAGGCCACATGGCGCGTTTCCACTGCAGCGGGGTAGCCCCGTTTAAGCGTCCTCGCTCTGGCCTCGGGCTGCCTCGCTGGCCGGCCCAGGCCGTGGCGCATTTCCATTACAGTTTAGGACCTGGGGTAGCAACGCAGTGTAGGCGGGGCGATCGGCTTTGTTTTTGTTCACATTTCGAGTTGTTCCGTCGAGCTCCCGCTGGATTTGATCATCCCTAATGAGATGTAGGAACGTCGTCACCTCCTCGGTCGACCACGGTGTGCTTTTCTTATTAGACGTAGCCATTTTTGTAGCTCCTCCGTTTACAAAATGCTGTTTATAAAAATGCTGCAAGCTTGCTTCTAAATATACATGCGACGCTAGGGATGAACTCGCGCGCGATCTTGTGACGATTCTCTCTGACCAATCAGCAGTCGAGAGTGTTGACGTCACTAGTTCAGCCCTGGCCCTGGTCTGAGGGAACCACGATTTTATGAGGCCGGAAAAAGAGGGAAAAAGTACCCGCTGGCCGGTACTAGGCTATATGGAAACGCCACCAAAAACCGGCCTGGCCGCTTGAGGACGGTTAAGGACGCTTAAACGGGGCTACCCGCTGCAGTGGAAACGCGCCATTATGGCGCGTTTCCACTGCAGCGGGGTAGCCCCGTTTAAGCGTCCCTAAGCGTCCTCGCTCTGGCCTCGGGCTGCCTCGCTGGCCGGCCCAGGCCGTGGCGCATTTCCATTACAGTTTAGGACCTGGGCTAGCAACGCAGTGTAGGCGGGGCGATCAGCTTTGTTTTTGTTCACATTTGTCGTTGTTCCGTCGAGCTCCCGCTGGATTTTATCATCCCCAATGAGATGAAGGAACGTCGTCACCTCCTCGGTCGACCACGGTGTGCTTTTCTTAGAAGTAGCCATTTTTGTAGCTCCTCCGTTTACAAAATGCTGTGTATAAAAATGCTGCAAGCTTGCTTCTAGATATATATGCGACGCTAGGGATGAACTCGCACGCAATCTTGTGACGATTCTCTCTGACCAATCAGCAGTCGAGAGTGTTGACGTCACTAGTTCAGCCCTGGCCCTGGTCTGAGGGAACCACGATTTTATGAGGCCGGAAAAAGAGGGAAAAAGTACCCGCTGGCCGGTACTAGGCTATATGGAAACGCCACCAAAAACCGGCCTGGCCGCTTGAGGACGGTTAAGGACGCTTAAACGGGGCTACCCGCTGCAGTGGAAACGCGCCATAACAGGCCAGGCCAGGCCATCGGGAAACCTCCCGGTCCTCCCGATGGCCAGTCCGGGCCTGCTATAAGCTGTCATCACTGCCCTCCTGACTGTCTTCCTCTCTGTCAGACAACAAACGTCAATAGGCCGAAAGGTCAAATATCTTAAGTAAAGACAAAATTAATCCCTCACAATACCCACTGACAATATACAGACTTTGTATGCAGCATATGACATCCAGTTGTACATTGAAAGGATGTGGTTGTACATTTCTTAGCTTTAACCTTCATTACTCATACCATTTGCTTGTGAATTTGTTGAGGCAATTGTATTACCCGCAAAGTGTACTATTTGCTTATTGTCCAGACTGCATATTCCCTGTAGGTGATGAGGCTACTCCAGAAAGAACTGTTCTTTCTGGATTCGCAATATTTCAGAAGAACAGGGAGTTTCCCCTGTGAGCCCTAGAGGAATCTATTAAGGTTACCCTGGATGTGTGTGTGCTGGTGGTCACGTTACCCTGACCTGCCTATAATGTTAAGACTATGTTCAAACAGGAGGCACTGTAGTCCTTAAAGGTGGGGTAGGTAAGTTTGAGAAACCGGCTCGAGTGTGCTGGAATTTGAAAGTAAGCAGCCGGAAAAAATCTGCCACTTCCTCACAGAGCCCCTCCTCCAACACACACGAACGCGCACATGACCAATGAGGGCACGAGATAAGTGTGTGCACAGATGGAAGGCTGACAGGCAGGTCGGCCATCCAGTTACTTTAGCCGGGCCGGCTCAGATGATTGGTCGTGCTTTTTACAGTACTACGGCTTCCACAGATATTGTTTATGGATTTTTTGTCCAAGCACTTAAGATATTCATTGCTATCGGGATGTTAAGAGTATTCCATGGAATATAACAAAGTGTATCTCGAGCCGGTTTCTCAAACTTACCTACTGCTCCTTTAAGTACGGAAGGATTGTTATAGTCAGAAAAGATCGGCTTCCTTAAAGCTGAAGTTGAATGAAATAGCCAAGTGTCAAACGCAATCAAAAGGGAGACCGAGATAAATCTTCCTCGTTTAACTTTTTCCAATAACATGATTTACTTTATTTGCATGGTCTGAACTTGTTATTGGCTGTTATTTTCTACAACTGTGTTCCCTGTTCTGTGGACTACAGTTGGCGGTTCATGTTCTGAATCTGAAGCAACAACGTTTTGTTCCCCCTCTTTTTTTTCTTCTTTCACTCCTAATTTCTGATGTTTGACCTAGTTTTGCTCTTGCTTTCCTAGGGGTGTTGCACAGCAAATCATTGCAGGATCCTGGACAGAGAAGACTGCTCTGGATTTTGAGGTGTTTGCAATGTCACTATCGTATTGTCACAATTGGTTATTATGCTCTTACTAACTTTTCTTCATACAGGGGCTTCCAAAGCAGACCCATGGGAATGACTGTGGTGTCTTCATGATAATGGTGAGTAAGAATAAGGCCGTGATATGGCACAATTGATTGCTCCTTAACACCTTTCATTTGTAAATACATGCAATAGTGATTCACCACCACTTAGACCTGACAAACGTTCTCTTTGAATCCCAATGTTCTCTCACATTATGCACTTGCATTATATATAAGGATATAAATAAGGATTTAAGGAATGTTCACGTATAGGTAGGCCTCTCGTGCATCTTTCTTGTGGCGTTATCACCTCCACATTTTATTGGAGGTGTGTGACTACTTTCTCACTGAGTTATAAGCCGTCACGTGTACATTATGTCTTGCATGTGCTAATACAATTCTCATTACAGTATGCCTGGTATTTTGCCATGGAGGCCAGCTTTGACTTCAGCATTGTAAGTATTAAGGAAAGAAGTCACATTAAAATGCTATAACAAACTTAATGAAAATGTATGCTCTTTCTTTAGCATGACATGTCTCTCCTGAGAAGGTGGTGGTGTGTTATCCTGGTGGAAAACTTTGGACTGGAAGGGTATGCTGCAGTGCTACAAAAACATTTGAATTTGTAATTGTATTATCAAGAAGATTTGGGGGTGAACACCTGGCTCTAAAATTCAACCTTCTGGTGAAGAAAATGTGTCTTAATTGCAGGTATGGAAAGAAGTTTGCTCACTATAGTGAGGAAGGCAGCGACAATGTCCCACCTACATTCAGGATCAGTCGTAAAAGGACGCATGCAAGCAGCACCATGGTCAGTGTATCGCTCAACGTATCTATGACCCTGTGCCTGTTTCAGAATGGGTTACTAGTACTCCTAAAACACATACTACATAGAACTTATGGTACATGCAACATTTGTTTTGTGTAGTACTGTGTCATTCTGAATCGAGCCTGGATCATTTTTGGAGGAGTTAAAACCGTGCATGTAAAGCACTGTCAAAATAATGGTTGACTGTCTACAGATGCCCCTGGACACTGATGAGGACCACTCCTATAACAGGAGGCCTTACAGCTTCCTTCCTAAAGAGTCGGTTAGGGAATGGACACATTGAAGTGTACAACCCCTGATGCATGTGATTTTATAATATTACATATATGACTTCTTTATACCATCTTGTCTTGGAGTGCCACAGGGCTCAGTGCTCGGACCTATTTTGTTCACATTATATATGCTTCCGTTAGGCAATATTATAAGGAATCATTCTGTAAACTTTCATTGTTATGCGGATGATACTCAACTATATTTATCAATCAAGCCTGATGAAATTAATCATCTAAATAAAATTCAAGACTGCCTTAAGGACTTAAAAACGTGGATGACCTTAAACTTTTTGATGTTAAACACGACCAAAACTGAAGTTATTGTACTTGGCCCGAAGAATCTACGAAACAAATTATCTAAGGATATATTAACTATGGATGGCATTAATTTGGCCTCCAGTGAGACTGTAAGGAATCTTGGTGTTATATTTGATCAGGATTTATCCTTTAACGCCCACATAAAATCAATTTCAAGGACCGCCTACTTCCATCTACGTAACATTGCAAAAATCAGGCATATCTTGCCTCAAAACGATGCAGAGAAACTAGTCCATGCATTTGTTACTTCAAGGCTGGATTATTGTAACTCTTTATTATCAGGGTGTACCAAGAAGTCAGTCAAGTCGCTTCAGCTGATTCAAAATGCTGCGGCTCGTGTACTAACCAGAGTTAGGAAAAGGGACCACATTACTCCTGTTCTGGCTGCCTTACACTGGCTCCCTATAGAACACAGGATAGAATTTAAAATTCTTCTTCTCGCCTACAAAGCCCTTAATGGGCAGGCGCCATCTTACCTTAAATAACTCATTATACCCTACTGTCCTATTAGGGCATTGCGTTCCAAGAATGCAGGGTTGTTGGTTGTTCCTAGAGTCTCTAAAAGTACAATGGGAGCCAGAGCCTTTTCTTATCAAGCTCCACATTTGTGGAATCAGCTTCCAGTTTGTGTTCGGGCGGCAGACACCCTATCCGTTTTTAAGAGTGCGCTTAAGACCTTCCTTTTTGATAAAGCTTATAGTTAGGGCTGATTAGATCCAGCCCCTAGTTTTGCTGATATAGGCTTAGTTTGTCGGGGGACATCTTACTTCTTCCTTCTCTCTGTCTATACCTGTGTACTCTCATGTTCCGATTAACCCAGCTTCCCCAAATGTCTTTCTTTTTGGTGTCTATATACGCCGGGATCCGGAGTCATGGATGATCCTGTGCTCCTCTGTCCTGGATCGCGAGCCCTGGATCTTGAGTCGTGGCTGTGGTCCTGGATCATAGGTCCTGGATGGATATCCTCGTGGATTCATCTTCCTATTATACACACATGCATTTCCAAACATTTGGACTACCTATGTTGCAAATGTATTATCTTTTCAATTTACACACGGCATCTATTGCACGTCTGTCCGTCCTGGGAGAGGGATCCCTCCTCTGTTGCTCTCCCTGAGGTTTCTCCCATTTTTCCCTTTAAACTGTGGGTTTTCTCCGGAAGTTTTTCCTTGTACGATGTGAGGGTCTAAGGACAGAGGGTGTCGTATTGTCATACTGATATTTTGTACAAACTGTAAAGTCCACTGAGACAAATGTAACATTTGTGATATTGGGCTATATAAATAAACATTGATTGATTGATTGATTGATTGATTGTCTTATCAGTGAGATGGAACTTTGTTCTCATGACCTCACCAAGAACATGAGTGGGGAAGCGCACCAAAGGCTGAAGGACTTGTGAAAGATTCCGAGGAGTTTTTAAATAGGCTTTAAACTCCTGCAGGTCAATATTTGTTTAAGTTGACCAGCTCTGATTTTCCATATGATGTTCTGTTCAATAAATGTTCATTGAGGAAAACGGTATCAGTGTCTTATTTTATATACATCATAGTGAATGCTGAACTTGCCGGAACTGTAATTGAAAGTACACAATGAAACACTGGCTTGCTTGTATCAAATCAATACAATTCCCACATGCCCTACCCCGGAACCTGCTGTCTTCAGACTCTGGCCCCCCGCACCAACCTGTGATCCTTCGGGGACAGAGCCTTCAGTATGGCAGCGCCCACTCTCTGGAAAGCTCTCCCTGCGGAGATCTGCAACATCCCCACGCTTGACGCCTTCAAAAGGGCCCTCAAGTCCCATCTGTCTGCCAAGGCCTTTGTCCCCAAATCTATTTGTTGTTTTGTTCTTCTTTTTAAAGCGACCTTGGGTCTCATGAAAGGCGCTATATATATCTTATTATTAATACATCATTGGAACGGTACCTCCAGTATGCCTACATGACAAGCATTTTTATAATATACAGTAAACATATCTTTGACTTATAGCAAAATTATAAAATGAAATTCACCCCTGCTGTCATTCTGGCTTTCACTGTTCAAATGTAATGTCAACCATCAAAATGGGATAAGGGGTTCCAAGGGGTTCTCAAACGGATAGGTTATTAATTAAATTGCCTAATAGTTGCTTAAAATGATACAATAACATGCCATGTACGGTCTCTCAGCCACCGTAGGCGGCGTAGTAGGGGGCGTGTCGTGTAGTGTCGTCAATTCGCTTTTCATCTGCCATGCTTCTCAGCCACCGTAGTGTCGTGTCAGGTGGGCGTGTCGTGTACTGTCCGCGGCCGCATGTAGACCATATTGCGGATTGGAGCGCAAGACACAGCTTCTGGGAGGACAGGAGTGTTTCCTGTATCCCATTGAACTGTGGGGGGGGGAGAGGCGAACTGCAGGGCGTATCCTCTGCTGATCAGCCTGCTCATCTACCTGTCCATCAGACACACGCGCTGCCACTCTGAGAAACACTCTGAGAGCGGGCGCACATGCTCGAGATGTTCTGTGGTCGTCATGGCGACGAGCCACGCCAGTCATGGTGACGAGCCATGCCATTGCCCTCGCCGCCACTGCCCGTGACGCGAAAGGGCTGTGAGGAAGCCTCCACACGCTTCGTTTCCCTCCGGCTGTCATCATGAGGCGTGTACACGCTCAAGGGATGAGTGGAGGACGTGTGTGCAGTGCTGTCCACATGAGGCGTTATAACCAGGGGTGCACATAACTTTTTTGCCCTGGTTCTCAAAGGAGCACCTGGAGATGTTGCTTGGTGCTCATCCTTAAAATGAAATAAACCGTAACTTTTGAGGGGGTCTTGACTTTATTTGCCAGACACACGGCACTGAACACACATGCAGAGGTGAACACAGAACACAAGACAACATTAGCACGACCAGTAATCCTACAAGCTGTCATCACTACCCTCCTGACTGTCTTCCTCTCTGTCAGACATGGTAGCTGATGATGTAGGCCTACTACTTCCTCTCTGGTTGAGTCTGCGATTAGCTGCTTGCATCCACAAGTCAACAGCTGGTTTTGGGTCGAAAGTCTCTGTTGTCATCTTAGACAAGTGGATGTAATCAAATAAGTATGTGAACATAACCAATAACCTACCATAGCCAATAACAAATTAATGTAACTTATTTTATTGTTGTTGTTCATTCATATCTTATTTTACCTTAACATTTATATATTTATGCATTTTTTTTAATCTTTCCAGTTTTAAAGGATATTTTTGGTTTACTGTCCTATAGTATACATTGGAATGATTTAAAACCTGTTTATCCCAATAATTATAAAGGAGTGACTTGAAAATATGTGTTTACATAAATTGTGATCAAAACGTTTGAGACCCACTGAGACAACTTAGACTAAAGTGAACTATCTAAACACTCCACAGTCCTTTACCTCACTGAGCTGTAGTTATCAGCCTCAGTCTGACTGGAGAGGACTCTCCCTCCACATTATTGTAGAAACATCTTCTTCTTATATCCGTTAGAGCAGCTAGCACCAGATACTAATAACAACAGCGCCGGAACCGGTGCACCCTCCCTCGATCCCACGCTCACTCGCACTTTGGCTGTGAGCTGCGGGCGCCAGATAAGCCAACATCCCCCATTTGCATCACTTACAGCGCCCATCAAATGAAACGTGTAACCGGGGTGAAAAGGGTGTTACATTTACTTAATTATGAATGTTGTTACATCAAGGCCGAAAATTAGGATGAGCCCCAACGGTCAAAAAATTGTTTTTCCCTCCCAGAGCTGACAGCGCAGCGCCTCCCCGGATCTGGCGCCCTAGCGCGAACATTCTATACGCCCGTGCGTGCTACGAGCGACCCTGATTAATATGCCAACTCGCAAATATCTTTCGATCTCCCAGCAGTATTCTAAGAGAGAGGAGGGGTCTTTAAATGATGAGGGATAGATGTCTAGAAGAAGATAGGTCGCTATGGCTCTCTATAATCTCTCATCTCTCTCGCTCTCTCTCCTCTCTATCTCTCTTCTCTCTCTCTCTCTCTCCTCTCTCTCTCTCTCTCTCTCTCCTCTCTCTCCTCATCTATGTTTGGTCGCAAATTGCCGCCTTTTTCAAATGACCCGGTGCTCATTTTTGGCGGAAGGTGCGCATGCGCACCTGCGCACCAGTTATGTGCAGCCCTGGTTATACCAGAGCCCTAGAGAGAGGGCTCTGGTTGTAGCCTAGCAGAGTGGACAAGTTGCTGTGAGCTGACAGTGAGGCATGTACATGTCCATCAAAGTGACCACGCCCTAATTTATGCAAAAGCTTTAAGGCTTAATATTAATTAAACAGATGAGTTGAGAAAAAATTCACCCCCCACACAGTAGTCATGAAGGGGGAATCTAACTATATAGAGAATATGGTTTTTTTGAACCACGATGTAAACATGTTTATTTCTGCTGTAAAGTTGGGCATTTTAACATGGGGGTCTATGGAAATTGCTCCCTTCTGCAGCCTGCTCCTACTGGCCACTAGATGAACTGCAGTGTGTGGCACTTCCGTATTGGCGTCCTGGTGTTGTGTCACATTATGCCTCCCCGTCATGAAATGCCCCCCTTGTCACGGGAACGCGCATTTCTAAATGACACGTTTACACCTCTAAATGACACGTTCACATTCATGAAACTTGCTCCATTTATTGGTACCAGTCCTAGAACCATACCCTGAAAAATGCTTGAGGGTGGGATTCATATAAACCTCTTTTGGGGGGGGGGGGGGGGGGGGGGGGGGGGCATTTTATGACAGGCCTGGCCATCACAATAGTTGCATTGGTTGAAATGACAGTGGACAGTTAATGATGGTTCCTTCGGGGCATTATGTGCATCTAGGGCACAAGTACGGTTGATCCACTGGAGGCCTTTGTACACATTGGTGGTGGTACCACTGCTGACAAATGTCACAGCAAATCTGAGAAAACAATAAATACTTGTTATGTAAGGTATGCATTATGGGATTTTTTTATGATAATAGAATATCTCTAATGTATTTCCCACTAACATTCTAACCATTCCTTCAATTATCGAAATCTTTAAAAAAAACATAAATGCTGTGTTATGAGAAAGAAATACATTTTCAACAAAAATGTATGGAAAAACAAGCAAAACATTCATCCTTTATCAGTTAATGCTGAAGATGCCAAATATAGTAGCAATTACCAACGCAAATGTTATGTTGATAAAGTCTGGAAACATATTTCTGCTAATTTTCTTTATTTGTAATGTGCAATAGGAAATTACCCAATGTTCTTCATCCTGCTCCTCCATCCCGCAGTAAAAGCAAAGCCTGCTTAGATCATCTGTTGAGACAAAACGTAATCAATATCTTCAGATAAACCACATTGCAGATTTGGGGTCAAGGTGACCCATTCCAATTTTTGACTAAAAGGTCAATTATATAAGGACACATTTGTTGTGGTCTTTTATTATTTTGTGTGAAGAAAAGGCAAAACACACACAAACACATAGATTTTCTAAATTATTAAATCTGAGCACAGAGGAGCCATCTGCTCCTTCTTTCACACTCTCCTTACCCTCTGTAGAATAGGAACCTGCACAATGTCATTACAAAACATCCAAAAACTTATTTCGCACTGGACGCATCAATTTAAGTTTGGTTCTCATGGTTCTTTTGTTGTTCATCACATGTATTAGCTTTACAGCTTTGATTATAATAAGTTCAAGGTAAAAATTAACTGAGGATATCAGTTAAAAGTAATACACACCAATGAGCACATTGAAAGGAGGAAGATGGGGAAATCTCACATCTTAAATAAACCGCAGAATTGAAAGGGTGTGTTAGAGTGTGACGTGTGTAGCCTATATGAAATTGCAGTTGAAGATGCCTGCCTGCGATGCTTCATATGTTATCTGTTTGGAGTTGAGATACACAATATACTGTATGTAGTGACTATTTACCCTAATCTATACTTAAGCCACTGTGTTGCTTTTAAAACCCTGATAATGTCCCTGGTCAATATTAACCCAACAGTACCAATGGTCCAAGCAGTGATACAATACAACAATTTGCATGGCACATTATTAATATACTAGGTTATTGATGCATACTTATGAGATACAATTAATAAAAGTAACTACATGAAGTCATTGACAATGTTGAGAAAAGGTAACAAACCAGATTCTCTGAGGAGAGAAGTAACAATGTCCAGCCTCAGCTCGTGCACTGCCTTTTGGGAGCTTTCAAACTCAATTGCCTCCCCCAGTAAAATCTTCTCTGCAAACTGAAGAGAACCTTGATTAGTATATGGACTGCATGGTCTATGATTTTACCCTCAAATGGAATACAGACAAATGACCCAACAGATTTAAAGAATGACATGTTGTATATGTGTAGTTTGACACAATTAAATACATCTTTGATCAAGATGTATAAAAGCAAGTCAAGATATTCAGTCTAATTGCTACTGAATTTGAGTTTGAGAGTAATGTTTGGGTAAATGCATTTCACACTCACTTTTAAGGCCAGGACACCACAGGATGTGCTGTCTTGTTGGCGATTATGGGGGAGGGTGCTGCATGTCCACCTTGGCACCTTGCAGCCTTTCATCCTCATAAAGGCTCTACAGTATGTAGATAGTACATGTGTCAAGATGCAGCACATCATTGTCAAAAAACTCATACAACACCGGAACTAGTACACTGTATCAAATATACCTATACCTAGGCACACACTCATTTTGCCTTTCCCTTCTCCAAGTGGATCCAAGAAGAGGGTTTTCTTCTCATGGGGGTACATTACCTTTTATTATTCACATGGAAACACAACATGCATTAGGCAGGAACCATACATTACACAGGTACGATGTAGGGTATTGTTTAGATGTTATCAATAATAAGTGACAGCATGTATGTGTGGCCCGGTTATCTTGCAAATTACTAATTATATATGGTGTATACAGCACTATAGATACAGATTGGAGCTTAAAATATGCTCCTATTCTCACCACCAACATCCAGTGATGTTTCGTTCACAATTCCCACGATGACTGTGTGTGCCATTGGATCAACCTGAGAGTTGTTGCAAAAGTATTACATTCCTGTTGAAAAATGCACATTTGCAACATTTACAAATGCAAAGTCATTCCAATCATGTACATACCCGGATTCTTCCAAATTTGTGTTTCCAGATGGCGGTCATAGCGTAGCTGTCAATAACAGCTGCTTGACCGTCATTGCCTGGTTGAATTTTCTTACAATGAGTGTAAGGTAGGCATGATCACCTTTTAGAAAAATGATCACAATGTATTAAAAAGAGGCATGTTTACTGTAATACCATCAACTACATTGTTGTAACATCACTGAATTAATAAATGGAGCAAGTTTCATGAATGTCACACTTTTATTTTGTAAGATAGCAAGGGGGGGGCATATTGTGATGGCCAGGCCTGTCATAAAATGCCCCCCCCCCCCCAAAAGAGGTTTCTATGAATCCCACCCTCAAGCATTTTTCAGGGTATGGTTCTAGGACTGGTACCAATAAATGGAGCAAGTTTCATGAATGTCACACTTTTATTTTGTACGCATAGCGTATAATAATATGCTGACAAAGACTATGTAACATTTGTAAACATATATTTTGATTATTAGATGACAACTATGTAAAATTAAACAATACATTTTAAAGCACGTTTATACAGACAGGACGTAACAATAATGATACAAAAAAGATTTAAAAAAACAAAAACTGAAAAGGAAGTGACGAATGAATTGACACCTCAAATACGGAGCGAAAAGTTAAACCAGAAGAATCAAGACTATGAGCTACCACTAAACAACTCACAGTCTGAAAATTACCATTAATAAAAACCCTGAACGTTTACTTTTCGTTTTAAACATCGTTTTAAGGTGTAAACCTATGGTGTGAACGTGTCATTTAGAGGTGTAAACGTGTCATTTAGAAATGCGCGTTCCCGTGACAAGGGGGGCATTTCATGACGGGGAGACATAATGTGACACAACACCGGCTCTTCCCCAGAGTTTGCCGCTTGGGTCAAATGAGCAGTTCTTCAGTTTTGAGTGCGCGATTTATAGCGCCTTTACGGTAATCGCTGAGAAGCGGCACTAACGCAAGAGTAAAAGAATGCATGTTTTTTCTGCTTCATGCGATACAAATTATTTTTACCATAAATTCTTTAAAAAACTAACACTGTTTGACTCAGTCCTAGTTTGACTGCTACCAACAATACAATGAAGTACTTTTACTGTCTTTTTTCTGGGTAATACTCTCAAATTCCCCTCCTGAGAACAACATCATGCAACTTCTGCTATATTTGATGAGATAAAATGATTTTTAGCCATACATCCTTAGAAAAAGTGATACTGTTGGACTCAGTACTTGTTAGACTACTACCATAAGTACAATCAAGTACTTTTACTGTGTACGTTTTGAGTAATCCCCTGTCAAACTCCCCTCCTGAGTACAATAATTCATGTATTTGCTATATTTGATGAGGGATACAATTATTCTTAGCCATACATTCTTAATACAATTGGTAGTGTTGGACTCAGTACTACTTGGACTACTCCCACAAGTAAAATCAAGTACTTTTACTGTGTACTTTTGAGTAATCCCCTGTCAAACTCCACCCCTGAGTACAATAATGCATGCTTTCTGCCATCTTTGATGAGAGATACAATGATTTTGTGCAATAAGTTCTTAATGAAATTGCTACTGTTGGATTCAGTACTACTTGGACTAGTAGCACAAGTACAACCAAGTACTTTTACTGTGTACTTTTTGAGTAATCCCCTGTCAAACTCCCCTCCAGAGTACAATAATGCATGTTTTCTGCCATCTTTGATGAGAGATAAAATGATTTTTTGCAATATGTTCTTAATGAAATTGGTACTGTTGGATTCAGTACTACTTGGACTAGTAGCACAAGTACAATCAAGTACTTTTACTGTGTACTTTTTGAGTAATACTCGTTTAAACTCCTGTCCTGAATACACACATTAATGTATTCTGCTATCTTTGATGAGAGATAACATGATTTTGTGCAATAAGTTCTCAATGAAATTGGTACTGTTGTATTCAGTACTACTTGGACTACTACCAAATGTACAATCAAGTACTTTTACTGTGTACTTTTTGAGTAATCCTTTGTCAAACTCCACCCCTGAGTACAATAATACATGTTTTTGGCCATCTTTGATGAGAGATAAAATGATTTTTTGCAATAAGTTCTCAATGAAATTAGTACTGTTGGATTCAGTAGCCCACTACTTGGACTAGTAGCACAAGTACAATCAAGTACTTTTACTGTGTACTTTTTGAGTAATCTTTTGTCAAACTCCACCCCTGAGTACAATAATGCATGTTTTCTGCTATCTTTGATGAGAGATCAAATGATTGAACTCCCTTCCAGAGTACAATAATGTATTTTTTTTTTACCACGTCAAATTCCTCGTACGTGTAAACCTACCTGGTAATAAACATGTTTCTGATTCTGATATATAATAAACGTTAGAAAAATGTTCTTCACAATACTGACTATGTTGGACAGAGTATTTTAACAAGATATGGTAAACACATGATATGAACACTAGATCCACTAGATCAGTACTCCAGCAACAGCATTGTTACACTTTGGAAAGTCTTTAGAGACTGGCCTGGATAGCTGTTCACAACTTTCCTTCAGCACAGTGACACACCCTTGTCACTCTTGTTGGCCTCTTATGACGCTGCTGTCTTTTAATATATGTATAATATATTATTATATTTAGGAGTTATTATTATAATAAATTATATTATTATAATTATATATTGTTTATTATTAATTATTATTATTATATTTATTATTATATTATAGTCCAAGTAGTACTGAATCCAACAGTACCAATTTCATTAAGAACGTATTGCAAACAATAATTGTATCTCTCATCAAAGATAGCAGAATACATTAAAATGTGTACTCAGGACAGGAGTTTAAACGAGTATTACTCAAAAGGTACACAGTAAAAGTACTTGATTGTACTTGTGCTACTAGTCCAAGTAGTACTGAATCCAACAGTACCAATTTCACTAAGAATGTATTGCACGAAATCATTTTATCTCTCATCAAAGATGGCAGAATACATTAAAGTGTGTACTCAGGACAGGAGTTTAAACGAGTATAACTCAAAAAGTACACAGTAAAAGTACTTGATTGTACTTTTGGTAGTAGTCCAAGTAGTACTGAATCCAACAGTACCAATTTCATTAAGAACTTATTGCACAAAATCATTTTATCTCTCATCAAAGATGGCAGAAAACATGCATTATTGTACTCAGGGGTGGAGTTTGACAAAGGATTACTCAAAAAGTACACAGTAAAAGTACTTGATTGCACTTGTGCTACTAGTCCAGGTAGTACTGAATCCAACAGTACCAATTTCACTAATAATTTATTGCAAAAAATGATTGTATATCTCATCAAAGATGGCAGAAAACATGCATTATTGTACTCTGGAGGGGAGTTTGACAGAGTATTACTCAAATAGTACACAGTCAAAGTACTTGATTGCATTTGTGGTAGTAGTCTAACATGTACTGAGTCCAACAGTACCAATTTTATTAAGAACTTATGGCTAAAAATCATTTTATCCCTCATCAAATATCATTGATTGATTGATTGATCAAATATAGCATAAGCACTTAACGTTAAGCGATTAACGTAAAGACGCTATTAATCGCGCACTCAAAAATGAAGCGCTGCTCATTTGACCAAGCAAATGCGAGAGACGGCTGAGTTGACCGCAGTGTCACCTCGTTAGTCTTTTTGTAGCCCTTGCTGTACACGTCCGGATATCGCCATCGTAACCACAACCTCACACACTGGTACAGAATGTGCATCAAAGTCTTCCTACCGTAACCGAGCCAAATATAACAAAAGATGTATGTAAATGACAGAAGAAGCGATCGAAATGTGTATTTCAGTTGAAGGCCACGCCCCCCACCTCTGCCTCCCGTAAACCAGTTGATCTAAGAACCAGTTAATCCGGAACACCGGCGCACTTCCTGGGGGCTTGAGCTAAACTGACAATTCTGAGTCCAGGTGGCGTCTCGTCGCTACGGTTCTCTCTCTCTGTGTTCCTGAGAAAGTGTGTGTGAGCTCCAGCACTACTGATCCATCATCTGTGTGTCTGGATAAACCTCTGAATGGACTGTGTGCTCTTTTTTCTGGAGCGTTTACCTCGGACTATAGGAGTTAGCTTAGCATGCTAGCTGGAAACACGTTAGCAACACCAGTCAGATTGAGAGTTTGATTGAGAGAGACACGGTGTGTTTAACGGAGTTTGCAGGAAAACGTGATCTAGTAAACATGAGTAAAGTCCAAATGCTGCTGTCGTTGAAGAAGCAGCGACTCACTGCTGCTGCTGAGGAGATATTTGCTCTGTTTGAAAAAACTATAGCAGAGCTCGAGGAGGAGCTGTCTCGTTCAAAAGAGGAGAACGAGAGACTTCAGAAACTACTGGACGCTGTTTTACAGCCTCAGCTTCGGATACACAGAGCAGGTCTGTTCCCTTTACTCTTAATTAACACTTTAAACCAGGGGTGTCCAAAATACGACGCTGAAGTTGATCTAAAATCACTATACCTAGAGTGACTCATCAAATCTGGATTGGATTATCCCAGAGTCTAAAGATTCTTTATAACACAGTTTCAGATTTGTGAAACCTTAATTCTATTTGTGAAAATACAAACAAGGGAGATTTCAGTGCTTTTTAAAAAGCTAGCTTTTTGTTACCTGACCTTTTAGTCCTTTTACTGCATTTGGGTCCTATGTTTCCCCAACCCTGACACTGAGTCTGCTTCAAATTAATGTATTATCGTCGGCCGAGGCTATATACAGGACGGTCCTGTACACAACGCCAAATGGCTATAGACAGGACGGTCCTGCACAGAAGCCCTGAAATGGCTATATACAGGACGGTCCTGTGGATAAGATATCTGAAATGGCTATATACAGGACGGTCCTGTGGATAAGATATCTGAAATGGCTATATACAGGACCGTCCTGCAGCTAACGTCAAATGACTATATACAGACCGGGCTATTATAGCATGCTTAAGCAAGTTTCGCGGGTGGTAATGTAGGGATAGGATTCACAGATAAATATTCTCACGACAACATTATTTTCAATGAGTTTCCCCTCAATATAAAATTGTGGCAATTAAATCTCTTTCCATGCCAATTGCTTAGCTTTTTATGCTGATTTCAGTCTTTTTTTTGGCTTATCTTTTTATGTTGTTTCAATCATTTTCTACTTTATATTTTCCAATGCACAATGTTTTACTTGTAAAGGATATCACTGCATACTTTAAAGACTACTCGGTTTTATTAAAACTGAAGGTTTTTTTTTTAAAGAATACGCCGACATTTCGTTGACGTGTAGTGATTTTGCATTGAAAGCAACACAAATCATTTATCGGCTACGCCGGCATTTTTATTTTAGAAATCGGAGAAACCGTATTTTGAATTGTATGTAGTATGCTGTACATTTTTGTAATTTATCCTGCTGTAAACGTTAATTGTACACCAATTATATCCATATTTCTGTAGACTACATAAAAAGCGACTCGATTTTTCTGCCGATAAAGACGTGAAAATCCCATGAAATGTCAGGTTTCATTTCTAAAATTGGTGACGGTCACCCTCTGGTTTCAAACTAGGGCTGCAACAAACGACTAATTTGATAATCGATTAATCTATCGATTAATGAAACGATTAATCGATTATTCGGATCGTTAAGGTTTTAACTGTACTACTACTTATATCGATACTGCTTATCGATCCGGTCCTTTTAACGATAGTATTAACGGTTCTTTTGACAAGAAATAAGGTAAACTAACTAAACAAATTGTGAACAAAACTAACATTGCTTTTTATTTTAATTAAATGCATAATATTCACATCAAAAGAAACAACAATGTTTTAACAAATCATATTAAATAATGTGATGACAGAATTGTAAACAGAATAGCTGAAACTTTAACAAAATAAATAACTCAGTTACCTCTAATCATTAACCCATGTTTGTATAACTGAGTTAACTCTGTGTGTTGCTGCTAGCATACATAACACCTGACGTGGAAACGTTACTCGTGGACGGAGCTACAGAGCTGCTAGAAAGACAGTGGAACCCGGTGCATTCCTCCGTGTGAATGTGGAGCACTTTTGATACATGTTTAGACAAATTGCTCGTGTTACCGCCTTACATGCTAAACTGTTATTGCACTTTTGGTAACGAGTATTGTCCACATCGAGACGGCTAAAGTTTAACCACACTTCGGAGCGCGTTCTCTCCGCCATCTCCTCCGTGTGTGTGTGTTGCTGCATGTAGCAGCTGCGTGTGTGTGTGTAAACTGCCCCGCCCCCTCGCAAGCAGGCGGGGGAGAGATCTCTCGTCTGAATTGGGAAGATCGAAAATACATTATAGACGCATTTTATAGTCATATTGCATATTAGAAACGGAGTTGGCGACACTAAGACTGCGATATAATGTTTATGTAGCAATAATACATATGACATATGTTTTAAATGTCTCCTGTACGGTCCTGTATATAGCCATTTCAGAGACCTTATATACAGGACCGTCCTGTATATAGCCATTTCAGAGGGTTGTGTACAGGACGGTCCTGTATATAGCCATTTCAGAGACCTTATATACAGGACCGTCCTGTATATAGCCACTCCCATTATCCTCACAGGATCATTTTATTAAAGTTAAAGCAAAACTTACTAAAGTATTCTAACTGTTTATGCTTTAACAGCAATTCTATAACACATAGGTGTGAGCAAGCTCTCTGATTGGTCAATAGGCGTGTTTGATTCCACGATCAAAGAACGGTCAAATAGAACGTGCCTTTTCACAACAAGTCAATATCCCTCCGCGTCTGAGAAAAACGGTATACCCTTGGCCTGAAAAGCAAACCGCCTGTACTCCAGTACAGGCGTACGGACCTCGGCGCAAGCGCCTCGGTCCTGCCGCAGTACTGTCGTGCCAATAATGACGTTAAAGAACGGCCTCTCGTGTATGATTGCTTAATTAATACATGATCTAGTCATAAGTGATTTGCACCGCGTTGATATGAGACACCACAGTGTCTCAGTGTTCTGCTCTTGCTGCTTTGCTTTCGGCTAACTGTTTTTGTTGTTCTGCTTTATGATTGTAATGCATGACTGTGCCAACATGTGTCTCCTCCTCCCTGCTCTTGTTTGTAGGCTGCACCTGCTTTTCAGGAGACCAGGCCTCGCAATTATGTTCTTTCTGGCAGTGCATCAGCGGTAAGAGTCCATCACAAACTGCAGGGTCTGTCACCCAGCAGGAGCTAGGCTAACATGCTAACAGGCACAGAGCCTTAGAACACCACATACTCCAAAAGACAGATGATGTAGCTCACATCAGGGCACAGAGCTGCTGCAGCCTCACCTGACCCAGCAGCTCTTTGGCTAAAGCTATTGAATGTTGTGTCGGAAGCATCCTGAGGCCACAGTGGCTTCAGAACATGTATATAGTCTATCTTAAAAAACATCTTGAATTTATTCGTAGAAAGTTAGGTATGGAGACTTTTTTTAGTTTCATACATTTTCAAAAATACATTGTTAGAATTTCTAAAAAGTACTCTTACTCAAACCACTAAAATAGTGTAAATGAGGCAAAAGGTTCCTGAAATCCTTTCACATGTACTCACCAGTGTAACGCTGCCTTGCTGTGGTCCCATTATATTTAAACTGCATGGGATGACGGCTACTAATGAGCACTGCACATGATATATATTTGGAATGCTTTATGGATTTAAGTGGGGGCTACATTTTTGATTCTTAAACTAGTTATGCTTGTCAGACTGTGGCATGACCTTTGCAACACAAATATAATAAAGACATGAGCATGTTTAGAGAGTTTTGATATTGATGATGTTTATACTTTTTTTGACATAGAAAAACTATGATTACTAATGTACATATAGCTTTACACTGGTATGATCTGGAACTGTGACAGGCTCTGAAAGACTCCAATCCACTTCCGTAGTTGCACTTATAAAGGGAAACAATGACCTTAATGAGTCTAACTGGTCACAAAAACCAAACATTTTTAGGGTTTTAGATCAGGACCTGGTCTTATGTGGTCTAGATGCGAAAAAAGCACTGACATTTTCCTTTTTTGTATTTTCACAAATAGAATTAAGGTTTCACAAATCTCAGACTGTGTTATGAAGAATGTTTAGCCTCTCTGGGATAATCCAGTCCAGATTTGATGAGTCTAGGTATAGTGGTTTTAGATCAGGACCTGGTCTTATGTGGTCAAGATGTGAAAAAAGCAGCAAAATCTTCCCTTTTTTTCTTTTCACAAATAGAATTAAGGTTTCACAAATCTGAAACTGTGTTATAAAGAATGTTTAGCCTCTCTGGGACAATCCAGTCCGGATTTGATGAGTCTAGGTATACTGGTTTTAGTTCAGGACCTGGTCTTATGTGGTCAAGATGTGAAAAAAGCAGCAAAATCTTCCTTTTTTGTATTTTCACAAATAGGATTAAGGTTTCACAAATCTAAAACTATGTTATAAAGAATCTTTAGACTCTCTGATATAATCCAGTCTAGGTATAGTGATTTTAGATCAGGACCTGGTCTTATGTGGTCTAGATGTAAAAAAAGCACTGAAATCTCCCTTTTTTAAATTTTCACAAATAGAATTAAGGTTTCACAAATCTCAAACTGTGTTATAAAGAATGTTTAGACTCTCTGGGATAATCCTGTCCAAATAAATTGGCTATGCAGCAATTTAAGAGGTTCAAACACAGAGGATTGTTCGCTCAGCGTTGTAAATTAGATTTCCCTTAACTTTCCCCTTAACTGCCGAATCGGATGCTCAGAATCAGAAGCCAACTTCAGCGTCGTGGGCCAAATGCCCCTGACCATTTTTGAATCGGCCCTCAGCTAATTCAAAAAGTATAATGAAATATGGCCCACACTTCATGTGTGGGCCATATTTCATTATACTTGTGCTTTTCTCATATTGTACTTCTTAAATATATTTGTACAAATATGTAACACTGTAGTATTCATGTGTTAATAAGCCCACTTTTAAAATACAATTAGTCAATTCATGCTGATAACATTTTCTAACAAATCTTAGTTGATACAAAAAAGCCTAATAACTTATTTACATAACAAGCTTGAAATAGACCCTTCATATTTCATGTTATTATAATCACTGAGACTTCTGTTTTTAAGGGATGAGCTGCCAACAAGATAAATGAAACCCTATAGAGAGCTGTGATGTAGGCTGTTTTTTTCTTAAAGCATATGAATGTATCAAGCCTAATAACCTACATTTCGGAAAGGTGACGGGGACAAGACCGCGACGTCTTGTGGAAAGCGTCACGTACTTCCTTCACGCAACTGTTGCTCTTTGCCCCATGAGGTATTTAGGAGAGAACAAGTATGTGTCCTCTCATAAATATCAACAACCTGAAATGCCCTGCCTCCTCCTATCATTAGAAGAGGCAGCTGCAAGGTCATACACAGTGCAGAGTCACACATATTTACACACAACTTGTATTTTCTCCAACAGTTAGTCACAAAATTCAACAATGAATTCAAAAGTAGTGAATTGCTTACTTTTATTTTAAACAAATAAGGTTACTTTTAACAGTAGTCAGGGGTAGACATTAAGGGTAAAATGCCACTGGCCCTCCAGGCCGGTGGAATTGTATTATCACTGGCCCCACCATTGTAACCACTGGCCCGGAGCATTTGTCCAAAAAAAAAAATCGACTTATAATGAAGAAAATTAACACATTTGTTGCAATAATAATTTATGCACGAACTACATTACTACAACATTTGAATCATCAGTTCTTCCTCATTTTCCTCAATTGTTCATATTTGGTTTATTAAAATAATGATATTGTGGTCATTGTTAAAAAATGTCTGCTATTATTATGAGTATTATTATTTGTATAATGCACTTTCTGCCTTCCTGTCATTAGGAGTTAGACATGTAATGGCTATGTAATAGATTAGATTAGAATCTTCATTATCCTAAACTGCTGGGACATTTCCCTATAGCCAATACCTTTATATTGTCTACTCTTCACTTCAAATCAAAAAATGTTATATCCTCCTGGGACCCGAGGAAAAAAAGTGTCTTCATATTTCCTTTTTTTTGTGATTTCCTACCTATTTAGGGTTAAAAAAACATCTTGCAATTTAGACTTTTTTTATTTTATTTTATTTTAAAATGTTACAGTATGTCCACTGTAGAGGACGTCGGGACCATATTAGTTTGAAAAGACAGCCAAAATTAACAGATGGACTATGTAACGTATTATGGTTATAGAGTGATATTAATACAATAATACATTCACCTTTATTTAAAACATGAATAAGTAATTGATCTGAACATTGCTGTTTATTTGGTCAATACAAAACTAGCTTGTTTTTTGGTGAATCTTTCCAGATCTTCAAAGACTTTGTAGTCAATGTAGTGGGAAAGTACCTCATTGACTCCAGTCAGCACGGGCTGTAGGGTCATCTTGACTAGTTTTATGGATTTGACCATGCTCACAGAAACAAAGCTTGCATTCCTGAGGCAATTCTCATTTTTCATGGCTCCACTTAAAATAAAAACAACAATAAGACATACGTGCTACTCTTGGCCCACAGAGGGCCATGTCTTTCCAACTCGTCCCTATCTGTCTCTCTGTCTGTATCTGAGCGCTCATGGAGCATCCTGCATCTTTCCTCCCCCTTCTTCTTGACCCTCTTCTATCCCAGGTGTGAAATCCTCACCTCTCTCATCATCTGAGAGCTCAAAATCTTAATCTCCCTGAACTATCTGGTATAGAAAATGTCTGCTTCAGTTCCGTCTCCTGCAACAATATTGAGTCATAAAGTCCATGAAGATGGTCCTGACGTCCACTAGAATGGACATTTATAAAAGGGCTGTTATTTGAAAACTTGAATTATGTAATTGCTTTCAGAACTAATTATATAGTTCCTCACATGTTAATAAACAAGAATATATATGATTTTCATGGTAAAAAGGACAATTATTCAACAATATTTGACTTCTCCTCCTGCTTCTATACAATTTTGTTTTTCGTATGCCAGACATTTTGGATGAAAAGAAAGAGGAACTTCCCAGCATTCAATTTTAACCAATGACATATCACTGGAAAGACCAGGATGTCCTCAGGGATCGATAGAGTAGCTCAAAAGAGTAAAAGGAGATGCATGTTAACAAAATGTCCACTACAGTGGACATTTTCAATGGGCTGGGTCCCAGGAGGATATAGCACATTTATAAACGATTTTTGGTCGAGCCAAAGTGCTGTACATATAATAAAAATAGCCTACAGTAGAGACACTTTACAGCAAATACAACAGCACAGATTGTTCAGAATATCAGTATGAGAAAAACGACACCCTCTATCCTTAGACCCTCACATCGTACAAGGAAAAACTTCCAGAGAAAACCCACAGTTTAAGGGGAAAAAATGGGAGAAACCTCAGGGAGAGCAACAGAGGAGGGATCCCTCTCACAGGACGGACAGACGTGCAATAGATGCCGTGTGTAAATCGAAGAGATAATACATTTGACAGCATATAGACCGAATGTTAGGAAATGCATGTGTCTGTAATAATAAGAACTTACTTGTCAGCATAGGTCGGCATTGATGTACAGAGCCGACAGAAGACCTTGTTTATATTGGCATCATATTAAGAGGTGCAGCCAGTGACGCATCCTAAAACCAGGAAGTAAGCTGCTGGTTCCCTCGACAAAAAGCAATGGGATTTCTCCACAGGGTTTTGGAAAATAGCTGGAAATAAGGTCTGTGGAAAACAAACCTGTTTGATAAATGCACATTTTGTTCAGCCGGATAATCTCCACATGTCTACCCTACTTTTATAATTTTCGAATCATAAATCTAATCGATAGATTATAAAAGGGTTTTAGAATGCGTCACTGCACCACTCCATAGAAGCCAACTCCATCGATCAAGCTGGCTGAAACTTTCTCTCCCTCTTCTTCTCATACTCCCTGTCACTCTCCTTTAACTCCTCCGGTGACTTTCTTTTATTTGAAGATAGTTTTTTGCACGGCGCTTGGCCGGTTACCGCTGGTATCAAAAACATTTTGGCGAATGATTAGGTGGCGCGATAGTCTGTAGTGAAGGAGCGCGCTCCCGCTCACCGGAGCCTGCTCGCGCTGCGCTCCGCAGCAAACAGCTGTTTGCTTTTCACCCAACAACGACAACTGACTCACGGAACGTTATGTTGTAGCGTTAATAAACGAAACAATTTAACTAAATTGCTAGTCAAAATACCAATACCACAGGACCATTTTTTTAAAGCAATATTTTTAGTGGCCCGAGTGGGCAAGTGGAAAGTACGTTATGCTGGCCCGGGGTGTCTAAATAGTGCTTCCGGGCCAGCGGGCCATTTATAATGTCGAGCCCTGGTAGTAGGCCTATACCCTTTACAGAGTAGAATTTAAAATATTTCTTGTAAATCTCAAAAAACATTAATATAATCAAATATAAAACCAAAGCTATTTGCCACTGCCAGGGCATTAAAGGTGGGGTAGGTAAGTTTGAGAAACCTGCTCGAGATACGCTTTTTGTTATATTCCATGGAATGCTGTTAACATCCCGATAGCGATTAAAGGTGGGGTAGGTAAGTTTGAGAAACCTGCTCGAGATACGCTTTTTGTTATATTCCATGGAATGCTCTTAACATCCCGATAGCAATGAATATCTTTAGTGCTTTGAAAAAAAATCCATAAAAAAATGTCATCTGTGGAAGCCGTAGTACTGTAAAAAGGACGACCAATCATTTGAGCCGGCCCGGCTAAAATAACTGGATGGCCTACCTGCCTGTCAGCCTTCCATCTGTGCACAAACTTATCTCGTGCCCTCATTGGTCATGTGCACGTTCATGTGTGTTGGAGGAGGGGCTCTGTAAGGAAGTTTGAAGGAAGTGGCAGATTTGTTCCGGCTGTGTATTTTCAAATTCTAGCGCACTCGAGCCGATTTCTCCAAAATGACCTACCCTGCCTTTAACGGAGTGTCCACACAGCAGCGTGCGTTGAGGCTTGGCGGTGGGCGTATCTGAAGCTTGGGGATTTTTTGCGAGCAACGCGACCAATCACATGAATCTCCCGCCCCCGACGTACAAAGCAAAGGGTTGTTTATATTTCACATCATTAATCAGAATCTGCAAAGTAACTAAAATAAATGTAGTGGAGTAAAAATACCAGGTTAACCTCTGAATTGTAGTGGAGTAGAATTACAAAGTAACAATGAGCTGTCATGTGGGTTGTGCTGCCCATTATGGATACAAGCGATTTTCACCCATTTAGTAATTACATGTTTTAAATTTGTACACACCAATTTGTTTCCTATCGCCTAAACCTCCAGGGCTGTACACAGTTTAATACTGTCAACTTCTAATTTTGGGAAAAACGAAAACGTCTTTTAAAACCACAATTCCCAGTAGAGACGTGCCATAGAGAACATATTGCGAAACACAATAGCCAGCATGTGTAGTTCTCGGCGGGCATTCAAGTCCAGCTTTGAATAGTCTGCCGTGGTTTCGTTCCATTTCAAAGAGCTTGACGCTCGGCGTAACCTTGGCGCACTGCCACTCCAACATCCAATCCCAGAGCTTGAAGATTAATCACAGGGTTTGTCGCAAAGCGGACAGGCGTCGTCACAACAATAGCTGGGGATTGTGGGTAGTGTAGTCTCTTTGGCGCTCCACATTTCAGAGAAAACAAGTTGTTTCTCAGAATTGAAGGGGAAAAACACAAAAGCATTGTACACAATTTAAACCTATCAATGTCGTTTAATTAACAAAGGTAATCTGTTGTTTTTGAGTTGATGAGTAGTGGAGATATCACTGTCAAATCAATCGACAGTAAGGAGAATACTTACTTCCGGGTGTAAAATTCTCCGTTATCCAATGGGAATGGACGCTCACATTGCCTTTAAGAGCTGCCGACATAAATGGATACGGTGCTTCCCTAAGCGGTACATACCGCCGCCGATGGGAATACATTGCAATCAGTTGAAAGCTCTTTGCGTCCGTTTATGAAGCTGAAGGAGCCTCGGCGCGTCACAACTGGACGCCACGGGACCCTGATCAAGCGTCGCTCCTGGACGCTTAGGGAGTGAGAGTGTGTTGCACGGATAGATACCGCAGGTCCTTCCTTTCTGCAGCGGTCAGACTATACAATAATAACTGTGCAATATATGCCTGGCTGCTAAATCCTAAGAATTGTTACAGGATGTATTTTGTAAATTGTGTAACTTTTTATTATTTTTTTATTACATTAAAACATCTTATTTTCATTTATTTTTACTTTAATACTTTTTAATGCATGTAATATATGTAACATTAAGCTGTCTGTGGCTCTTTTTCTACTGTAACAACGTGCATTTCCCCTCTTTGGGACTAATGAAGGTATTCTGATTCTGATTTTAATGTTCCCCGTTATAAATGTATTTTTTAAAGGATTTATTCATTGTTAAATGTATGTATTTATTTTTTGAGACAAATAAAGGTAAAAATAAAATACAAAATTACATTTTGAGTGTATTCAGATTGCGGGTTCCCTCTTCTATCATCATTTATAGAATTGCAACCTTAAACATGTACAGCAGTAAAATGCAACATTGACAATAATCAAGAAACCTCATAAATAAAACACTGACAGGGAACATTTTATTGCAGTATCATTACTTTTACATAAGAACATGCTGTATATTTTTCTGAGAATATGTGCATACTTTTACTTAAAGGGGACCTATCATGCAAAATGCACCTTTGTACTTCTTTTATACATGAATATGTGTCCCCGGTGTTCCAGGGAACTCACCAAGTGTCAGAAAACACAACCCCCTCTATTTTTCTCCTTAGCCAAATCTCTAAAAAAGGGGCTGCAACGGATCTGAAAAAAATGGATCCAGATTTCAACACTTTTCCACGTCACAAAGAGACGTGCTCCGCTTATTGGTCAACTCTCCACCTATCAGGGGAATGAGCCATGGCCACGTGCATTGCCAAACCTCTCATTTGCATATAGGCTATCGGCAGGCTAAATCAACCCCAGTCACATCTGTGTTTTTGCCTGCTCTTGCCAGGATGTCTAAGCGAGTTAAACATTGTGCTGTTGTTGGCTGCAAGACTCGGGACAGGGGAATGCATGCAATGCCATCAGTGGAAAAAGAAAATAATCTGTGGCTAGACTTCATTTTCAAGGGACATGTGCCAGAAGACCACGGCAGATTTCTGTTGGTGTGACTGTGTTCCAAACATTTTACGACGGACATGTTTATGAACTTCTCAAGTCCAACACGGATATGCCTCCAAACTAATGCTAAACCCGGGATCAATACCAACCATCCGGGACCAGGCCAGTGAGGACACATCCAATTTTGAAGCTGTAAGTTTTTATTTAGCTGTGTTTTTCCTGATAAAGCTATCTCTAGCTTGTAGCATGTAGCATGTAGCTTCGCCGTATCAATGTCGCCTCAAACCCAAATAGTAATCGGTTAGGTGTTATATGTTTTTGTAACATTTTATTTTGTACGCTCCGCAGTCTTTGCTTTGTCTTTTATCTTAATTATCAGGCATTTGCTAACATGTTCAGACATACTGCCATAATGGCGATCTGTGTTAAGGCTGTAAAGCCACGCCCTAGCCGATAACACAAGTATTTATTCTCCTATATATTAGTATTTTGTATCCTCTAAAATCATATTGAGTAAGTTATAATAACAAACGTAATCTTCTGTAGGTAAGTGCCGTTTTTTGCAGCGTTATATGTAAAAGCTTTTGTGTTTACTTGTTTGCGCACATGAATATAAATGGGGGTGTGTGAGGATACAACACTGTGTGTATGTATGCGAGGGGACACACACACCACGAGTAAAACGGAGCTAAAGCCCCGTTGGTCTGTTGTTGTTGACGAGGCCTTACCTCTAGCAATAGGCTAATTAGTGGCTAGCACTCATTACAGTCAGTCTACTGAGCTCAGCCCCTCTCCAACATATCATCTGTATTGAGTCAGAAACACAGCATGCCCGTTACGGTTCAAAACTAACTCAGATTGGAAAAGGCTAAGCAAAGAGCTTTGCTAAATAGAGAGTTTTAAGCCCCATCTTTTGGGATTTCAGACTATATTTATCCAAATAGTATTTTCTCATCCTGAATACTAAATTGAGATGATTTTGTTCTAACTATGTTTTCTTCTTTACAGGCCAGCACCTCACATACTTACTAATTAGTGACAATTTGTACATCCTTTGCTATTATTTACATTTTTTTTTATCATGGCGGAAATGAAAGACTGTACCTGGCAGCCCTGCACTACAATGAGCGTGCACAAGCCAACATCCACTGGAAACCCTCTGTATAAACTGCAGTTCCCAAAGGCCAGGAAGGGAGAATGCAGAGCAAAACCAGTAAAGACTGACCCCACATTCCGTAAGTGTTTAAAATATTTATTATACAACTATTTACAAATATAAAATAAAAAAATTAGAAAGAACTTTCAGTTTTTTACATGCATATACTAATCTAAACCACATTTTTTGTTGTGCTTTTTTTTAACATTGCACAGGCTACGTGGCCAACTTGATGGACCTCATCTTCGACCAAGTCTTTGTGGACCCTGCACCATTATGAGCGACCTGACAGGGAGGAGGTCATCGCCGGGTATGCTACACGGTTCAATTTGGCTGCTGTCTGAACCCAATATCGACATTTTGCGGATCAGGAAACTCCTGCCTCCCTGAGGACAACGCAGGCCGGAATCACCACTCTGATCCTGCGTCCAAGGAAGCCCCAGCACCAACTCACAAAGCTTCTGTAGGCTAGATACCTGTGACGCCTGAAATCATTAAAAAAAATATTTAGTGTCATTTATACAAAATACAAGTACATTTAGTTTTTTTTATGGGTTCAAAGAACCGTTGATTTTGACAATAAAGTTCCGAGTTGATATCAAATGTGTCGTGATTATTCATGTTTGGATGGGTAAAGAATATTCTGATTTCAAAAGAATAAGGTTGTGTGTGGACTTTTGTTGTCGTACACATGGGTGTGTTATGCCATTGCTGTGTAGTATATAATAGTACATGTACAATGACAGAATGAAAGATTGCATAAAGCCATATACACCAGTATTTATTTCCATGAACAATATTGGCATTCGTTTTACAATTTCAGTCAAAACAAACAAACCACTCACTGCTCTATTTGCCTCAACTGTAGTCCACCATGTTCAGCTCTGTAAATATTCAATGCATTCTGCAGGGAGAACACATTCAGGCACACAGGCTCCAATCCAGGATGGTCCACCACAGGTTACAGAGTCCTCAAGTTCCTGCATCCGTCTTGACACCTAGTGTGATAAACATAATTGAATGACATGTGAAAAATGTATTCTCTAAACAGACAACTTAGTGAAGCTATCAAAAAATGTTACCTGTGGTATCTCCATGCAGCACATTCTCCGTTCAGAAGAAATCGTGGCGCAATTTGCACATGTACACCTGTAGAAAGAAGTCAATAACTGAGCTTTTAAAAACACATGAAACTACACACATTGCTGACAACTGAGGTGTTGTTGGAGTTATACTTTTTATCACCCTAAGTTATTGAACTTTCCAACGGTTGTTGCACGATGTTGGAAGAAAAGGACTGTAAACTATTAATAAACGCAATGAGGCCATTGTATATATGCTGAAAATATGAATGTCTCCCTTTATAAATATATATATATGTATTGCTGTTTTTGCGTTACAAAGGCAAGGCAAGGCAAGGCAAGTTTATTTATATAGCACTTTTCAACACAAGGCAATTCAAAGTGCTTTACAAAAAATAAAAGAGATTAAGAAAATGGCATTTAAAATCAAAGTCATTAAAAAGAAAAGCTAATAAAATAAACATTAAAAGAAAAAATACATGGATAAAAGTTACAGTGCAATTAAACATTAAAAGAAAAAAGTACATGGATAAAAGTTACAGTGCAGTCTAAGATATGAATAGTTCAATTAAAAGCAGCGACAAAAAGAAAAGTCTTCAGCCTGGATTTAAAAGTAGTAAGAGGTGCAGCGGACCTGCAGGTTTCTGGGAGTTTGTTCCAGATATTTGGAGCATAATAACTGAACGCTGCTTTACCATGTTTAGTTCTGACTCTGGGGACAGAAAGCTGACCAGTGCCTGAAGACCTGAGAGATCTGGATGGTTCATAATTTAGCAGGAGGTCAGAAATGTATTTTGGGCCTAAACCATTCAGTGCTTTATAAACCAGCAGCAGTATTTTTGAAATCTATTCTTTGACACACAGGAAGCCAGTGTAAAGACTTCAGAACTGGAGTGATGTGATCCACTTTCTTAGTGTTAGTGAGGACTCGAGCAGCAGCGTTCTGAATTAGCTGCAGCTTCCTAATAGATTTTTTAGTGAGACCTGTGAAGACACCATTGCAGTAGTCGAGTCTACTGAAGATAAAAGCATGGACAAGTTTTTCCAAATCCTGCTGTGACATTAGTCTTTTAATCCTAGATATATTCTTTAGGTGATAGTAGGCTGATTTAGTAACAGTTTTAATGTGACTGTTGAAACTCAGGTCAGAGTCCATGACTACACCTAGATTTCTGGCTTTATCTGTTGTTTTGAACATTGCACACTGAAGCTCAGCGCTAACTTTTATACGTTCTGCCTTGGCTCCAAAAACCATTACCTCAGTTTTATCTTTGTTTAATTGGAGAAAGTTCTGACACATCCAGTCATTGATTTGTTCAATGCACTTACTCAGTGTTTGAATTGGAGCATAGTCTCCTGGTGAAATTGTTACGTAAATGTGTGTGTCATCTGCATAGCTATGGTAACTTATTTTGTTGTTCTTCATTATCTGAGCCAGTGGTAGCATGTAGATGTTAAAGAGAAGAGGCCCCAAGATGGAGCCTTGAGGAACCCCACATGTCATATTTGTCAACTCAGATGTGTATTTACCTATAGAAACAAAGTTGTTTCTGTCCTTTAAGTAGGATTCAAACCAATTCAGAACTGTTTCCGAAAGTCCCACCCAGTTCTCCAGTCGGTCTAGTAATATGCTGTGGTCAACAGTGTCAAACGCAGCACTGAGATCTAATAATACTAACACTGAAGTTCTGCCACTGTCTGTGTTTAAGTGGATGTCATTAAAGACCTTTACAAGAGCAGTCTCAGTGCTGTGGTTTGGACGAAAGCCTGACTGGAACACATCGAAACAACTATTTAAATGCAAGAAATTACTCAACTGTTGAAAAAGAACTTTTTCAATGATTTTACCTAGAAATGGGAGGTTTGATATGGGCCTGTAATTGTTCATTACTGAAGCATCTAGATCAGGGGTACTCAAATACAAATCTTAAAGGTCCAAAATAAATGTTTCAATAAGACAAAGGTCCGTTTATTACGGTCATTCAAACTTTTAAACAATTGCAACAAGATTCTTAACACGAGGTTGCAAAAACAAAAAGTCTCTGTATGCAGCAGTTTTCATTGTTATTGTGTCTGTGCTTGACCCCTCAGAGACGCAGTGTAAGAGCTGCACAGTTAGGAATAAAGGCAGCTGCACCCTCTTTCATTCAGCATTCCCATTATTGCTTTATAAATGTCTTGCCCCCTTGTGTGTCCACTGAGGTTCGTCAGGCCCAACACATCTTCAACAAACTCCCCCTTTGCCTCATCATAAAAACTCACAAACACCAGCAACTGAGCATTGTCAGTGGTGTCAGTGGACTCACCCACAGCTAAGGAAATGCACTGTGCATTTTTTATTCCATCACAAAGCTGATGAATCAAATCACCAGCCAGTATTTATGTTCTTCTGGTTGCTGTGCAATCTGAGAGGGGATTTGCTTGATTTGACCTGTTATTTCCTCTTTTTGTTTGCCTTCAACATGGTCTCCATCACTTCAGTCATGCATTCTTTTATACTGCAGTTATTATCCAGTGGAAAGTCCTTACCTACTGGCCTAGTTACATCAAAGTGGTTACTTTTTTTTGGCTGGGCAGTGTAGTTTTAAACACCGTCTTATTTGACTTTCTCAGGACTTAAAACAGTGATTCAATGCTGAGTACAGTCAAACTGACAGTCTCTTCTCTGTCATTGTAGACCGCAAATACCTCATTCCTTCAGTGCTTGGGTCCGAATGCTTCTCGTTTTGCGCCGTCCAGTTAAAAATGAAATCTTCGCCAAATCGTATGTCCACGCTCGCGCCAGGACCGGGGGAGGGGTTACATGACGTGCATCTTGTGCTGCATTCACTTGCACTCGGACATTAGAGACTTTCTCTCATAAATGTCCGATGAGCCACAACTTTTCTTTCAAAACAAAGCTGCCAACTGGGGTGGCAAGGCCTATTTTTAGGGTGTCAGTTGCCACCCCGGTAGGTGAAACTAGGCTACTAGCTACAGTACAGATGGAACTAGATGAGCTGTTAACTCTCGCTCTGAATTTTTGTTGTTTTTGTTTTAATTCTCGCTCTGACTTAGACAGGTTGAAAGAGACACACACATGTTTCCCACCCGCATTCCGCGAAGACCCGCCCTACTGTGCCTCTGATTCGCAGATTGTTTGGGGGGAAAAAACGCTGACTGGATGCTGAATGTGATTGGACCAAAGCGTTGACACACACAGGTGGAACACAGTGGAACAGTCAGACATGCAGAGCGCTGTTTGCAGTGGACATAGCGGAGAATTTTGACTCGTTGCGAATGCGTTGTGGCGATGTCTCACTCACATATAATACAGAGAGATCATACATATGAAAAGTATAATTTGCTCAGAGTCCGGAGACAGTGCTGGTTCGGTCCGGATCCGGACCGGAGTCCGTAGTTTGAGGATGCCTGATCTAGATTATTCTTTTTTAAGAGCGGTTTAATGACTGCAGTTTTCAGGGCCTGTGGAAAAATACCTGAGTGAAGAGATTTGTTTACTATATGAAGTAGATCTGAGGCCATGCAAGGCAAAACATCTTTGAAAAATCCTGTTGGAATAATATCAAGGCAGCAAGAGGAGGATTTCAGAAGTTGAATAATGTCCTCTAGGTTTTTATCATTAATCTGATGGAATTGTGTCATGATGTCTGAATTGATGTTAAGTGGAGATAGGGACAACACATTTGCTGTTCCTGATGCAGAGGCACTGACTGCTTTCTGATTTTCTGAATTTTGTCAGTGAAAAAGGAGGCAAAATCATTGCACGCCCTGGTGGATAGAAATTCAGAGGCTACTGACACTGGGGGGTTAGTTAGTCTGTCGACGGTAGCAAACAAGGCACGTGCGTTGTTTTTGTTTTTGGTAATGATGTCAGAGAAGAACGATTGTCGTGCGTTTTTCAATTCCAAATTATAAAGGCTAAGTCTCTCTTTATAGATTTCAAAGTGAACCTGGAGATTTGTTTTTCGCCACCTGCGTTCAGCTTTTCGACATTCTCTTTTTTCTGTTTTCACGGTCATGGCCTTTCTCCATGGAGATATTTTCTTGCCAGACACTTCCTTTACCTTAGTTGGAGCAATGGCATCTATAACATTTTTAATTTTTGAATTAAAATGATCTACTAGCTCATTTACTGAGATGTTGGCAGGGGCAAGTGTGGAAGAGAAATTCTGAGTAAACATTTCCCTAGTATTTTCAGTTAAATATCGCTTTGTGGTTACCTCTTTTTGAACATTTTTGTGAACAGAAATAGAGCTCTCAAAGAAAACACAGGAATGGTCAGAGAGTGCAACATCAGTCACCACAACCTTAGAGATATTCAGACCCTTTGAGATAATTAAGTCCAGAGTGTGCCCCTTATTGTGCGTGGGCTCCGTCATATGCTGAGTCAGTCCATAGCTATCAAGAACACAAAACAGTTCTTTAGCCCCTCTGTCCTGGGGGTTATCAACATGGATGTTAAAATCACCAACAATGACTAGACGGTCAAAGTCAATACACACTATAGACAGCAGTTCAGTAAAGTCATCAAAAAAGCTTGCACAGTATTTGGGTGGTCTATAGATATTTAGGAACAGAGCTCGAGAGGAGCATTTCAGCCGAAGGGCCACATATTCAAAATAATCAAAGTTTCCATACGATGTCTTCCTGCATTGAAGGGAATCATTGAACAGAATAGCAACTCCACCCCCTTTCTTATGCATTCTTTCCTGACTCATAAAACTAAAGTTGGGAGGGGTTGATTCGATAAGAACAGCTGCACTGTTATTTTGTTCAATCCAAGTTTCTGTTAAAAACATAAAATCGAGATTGTGCTCAGTGATTAAATCATTGATTCAAAATGTTTTTCCTGCCAAAGACCTGACATTTAATAAAGCTAGTTTAAGTTTGTTAAACACACTATCAGTCATGTTTTTTGTAACAAGCTGTGGCTGACATGGAATCACTGCTAAATTAGATACACTCACACAAACGTTTGAGCGCTTCCTGTTTCTATGATTCACCGCTCTTAATCTATTACCTATCAACACAGATATCGGCAAAGCTACTGGCAGGCAGGGCCCCGACATGTCCTGGAAAGAGTTGAGAGTGCCATACGCCCTTGAGCCTGGACCCATCACATATCAGTAAGAGTTTGTTGTGTTTTGTACACACACATCCTTATCAGGCTTCGGAGACTGCAGAAGCCCCCTCGAAGGGAGGGGAGGTGGTCGACGTAGGCACGGTGATGGAGACGGGCTAGATGGTGCGGGGGTAGAGGACATGCTGCCAGGGGGGGGAGGTGGTTGACGTAGGCGCGGTGATGAGGACGGGGGAGATGGTGCGCGTCTCCGCGGTGATTTTGGTAGGCGTCGTTGAGGAGCGGGGGTAAAGGACATGGTGCCAGCCCTGCGTATCGCCTTCGTTTGGTCTTTGAACTCCAGGAAGGAATCGGTGCCAACCCTCTGTATCTCCTTTGTGTGTTCATCGATCTCCAGGAGGGTGGGCGAGGGTGAAAGGGTGAACGGAGTATCCTCAAAGGCGTTGACAGGGGGGGGGGGGGGGGCAGTGGAGACTCCTCCATGTGTCTCATATGTCTCCCATAATCAGAACATTCCTCAGGCGGGTGCAGTGATAATTCTTCAGGGTTTTCTGCGTGATGTGTTGTGTCTTTCTCCTGTTTTGATTCCTCTTGCCGCTTGTCCTTGGCAGAGGGAACAGATTGATGACGCAGGCAGTTGAATATGTTAGAGATAAACAATTTCACTCCTGACTTGTTCAGGCAAACTCCATTTGCCTTGAAAAGATGTCTGCGATCCCAGAAAAAGTTAAAATTGTCAATAAAATGAACAGAATGGTCAGTACAGGCCGTTGAAAGCCAGGTGTTCAGTGCAAACAATCTGCTGAATCTCTCCACTCCTCTTCTGACTGGCGGTAGAGGGCCACTGATGAACACCTCAGCATTTAGAGAGCTGGCAGTTTCCAACAAACATTTAAAGTCTTCTTTCAGCACTTCTGACTGTTGTTTCACAACATCATTTGTTCCAATGTGCAGTACCACATTCTTCACAATCGGATGTTCAGCCCCAATATGCAGGATCTTCTCAGCCAAGTCAGAGACCACATCCTTGGGAAAACAGAGTACTTTGGTGTTGTTCTTATTACACAGACCTTTTACATCTCTTACAGCAGAGTCACCCACAATCAGAGTTTCAGGCCCAGTCGTTAGCTTTCCCTCTAGCCTTTTACTTTTAGAGTAGCTATTGGTCCTTACCCTGCTGCGTGAAGAGGACAGGTTATCCAGGTCATCAGATCTCCGGTTCTCGGTCAGCGGAGCGTATCTGTTCTGGATTGGCACACTTGGTGGTTTAGGAGGATTGTTTGTAATTCTCCCTTTAGCAGCTGTCCACTGCTGTTTCCTAGTATGAATAGGGGTTGAAGAGGCGCTCTTCCTGGGTGATAACAATGCAGGCCAGCCGGTCGCATCACAGATTTCGGAGCTCTGGGCTCTGCCTGTTATCCGTCCTCCCAAATCCCATGGAAGTGATTTACTCTTAGGCTTTGCACCCAGAGAGTTCCAGGGAGGACTATCACTTGTAGATTTATTACCCGGTACACAGCCCTCCTGTTCCTTGGAATCCTTGTAGCTGCTAACTAGCTGTGAGTTAGCATACCCTTCTCCATTACTTTGCAACACTGGTAAAGTCGTGTAATTCCCACGACATAGTCCATTCACTTCCACGTTAACTTCCAACCGTTGCATTTTCATTTCCAACACAGCCATCTTCTACAAACTCTAAGTTATAAACTGTACACATTGCATTCTTGCTAATTAGCCAAAATATGAACGGAATAAGTAGCACGCATCGTAACAGAGTAAAATAAATAGGGACAACAGCTTGTCAACTAACCATTCAGAAACGTCCTGCTGCAACCGAGATCTTTGCACCTCCACCAAAACCTCCGCTGCTTCAGGGTCAGTCTCTGGATCAAATTGATAATATGCTTGAACACATGCATTGCTCTGAGATGACATGTTTATTCCACACTCGTAATCACAGCAAGCATGGTAACGTGACTCTCACCGGCTCATGCCCCGCTCTTCTGCAGGGGGGCGTGGTCAGCTGCTGCTCAGAATTTTCAAAGACAGGCTTGGAATAGAGCGAAAATGAGCGAAACGAGGCATGGCTAAAAAATGATCTGTTTGGTATTTTGAAAAATAAAATGTATAAATATACCTTATATAGGTATGGTCATACACTATATCATTTAAATATAGCATGATAGGTCTCCTTTAAATAAGGTTTAAATGAAGAGTGTTGAATTTATAACAGAGTATTACCATTCTATAGGCGTGGTGTAGCTGTGAACGATCCCAAATACAATTCATTGTTTACATTGCAGCTAGTGCTAAACCAGAAGAAAAACCCCTTTTTCATTTTTAACTGGAAGTGGAAAGGGGTCGGGCTACATGAGGTGAATTGAGCCAACAAAAATACACAATAGGCGGGACTAAGAAAGATAATATGAAAGTATAAAAACAAAGGCATTAGTTAGGGCTGCAAAAAGTCTCCCATTTGAATGATGATTAGATTTTTAAATGCTAACACTTGACAGTTTTTTCTGACTGTGTGTTTCCTGTTTCCTGCAGACATCCAGAAGCTGGTGGTGGTTAAAGAAGAGCTTCTCCCTGACCAGCAGAAGTGGAGCACCAGTCTGGACCAGGAGGACCCAGAGCCCCCCCCACACATAAAGCAGCAACAGGAGGAACTCAGGATCAGTCAGGAGGGAGAGCAGCTTCAGGAACTGGAGAAGGCTGAGATCACCAAGTCCACTTTCACTCCTGACCCTGTGAACAGTGAAGATGGTAAAAAGAAACCTCAGTCCTCACAGCCTCATCAAAGACAAACTGAACACATGGAAACAGAAGCTGATGGAGATGACTGTCGAGGACCAGAACCAGCCAGGAACACAGATCCAGAGAGCAGTTCACAACCAAAGACTGGAGACTCTTCTGAACCTGACGCTGAAGACAGTGGTGATCGGAAGGGGACCAGAGAACCTACGTCGGGCTCAAACTCACAGAAAAATAGACAAGAATCCGTCAGTGATTCAAGCCGTAGTGCTGAAAAGAAACCATTCAGCTGCTCAGTCTGTACCAAATCTTTTACATTGAGTCAAAGTTTAAAAAAACACATTAGAGTCCACACAGGAAATAAACCATTCAGCTGCTCAGTCTGTAAGAAACCATTTGCAGTGAGAAGAGATTTAAATCGACACATGAGAATCCACACAGGAGATAAACCCTTTAACTGCTCAGTTTGTACCAAATCTTTTGCATTGATTATAAGTTTAAAGGAACACATGACAATCCACACAGGAGAGAAACCACACAGCTGCTCAGTCTGTAAGAAAGCTTTTGCAGTGAAAAGAGATTTAAATCGACACATGAGAATCCACACAGGAGAGAAACCCTTTAACTGCTCAGTTTGTACCAAATCTTTTTCACAGAGTGGGAGTTTAAAGGCACACATGAGAGTCCACACAGGAGAGGAAAAATACAGCTGCAATGTTTGTGACAAAAGATTTAAATGGCATAATCATTTCAAAACACACAAGTGTGTTGGTCGTCAGTTGCTTCTGTAACTGTAAGGGAATACATTTGCCTATTTTGTACCCCGATGACCTAATGCCGTTACATGTGATACGATACTCCCTAAGCCTGATTTCACCCACCTGCAACTGATTTGCAGTTGGGTGAATAAGGCACGTTTTAGAGAGTCGAAGTGCGTCTTTGGCAAGGCGTGAGAGATGCTAAACGACAATACTCTGAGAAACTCCAACATCAGCTCTCAGCAAACGACTCTGCTTCTGTTTGGCAGATCACAAACTACAAGCCAAAAGCCTCAGGCCCCGGCCACACAAGGACGATAACGGTCGTTTCCGTTACCGTTTTGTGTCATATAGACCATTCGGCCACACTAGGACGACAGAATATGGCACTAAACGACTACGGTAACGATAACGGGTCCCATGGTGGATCTGGATCTGGATTAATACTGAGCAGAACCCAGAGGTATCACGCTCAGTGGGGGATGGATAATCCCCGCTAAATGTCTCTTAAAATTTGCCGGATGGATAGAACCTCATACGCAACGCTCTGGGGGGTCCAACGGCTCCGTGTGTACGCCCTATACAATCATTTTCTGATAATGATGAGGCAATAGCCCCGCCTCTCCCCACCTGTGCTGCTCACCCCCGCGTCAAAGTAAACTGCACACTGAATTCAGATTATTTATCTTTCTCTCGATATGGACCTAAACGCGAGTGAAGTCTAATCTGACAGGACGGAGACACGCAGCTCTGCTCACCTGCAGCTCCTCCCGCTGTGATGCAGCGGTGAACGGAGCAAAACACACACTTCAAGTCAGATCATCACCCTTAGCTATTTTAATTACCTCTCAAACTACCTAAACTAGTTATAAATATGTTTATTTTTACTGTCGGCCGGGTCACTCATTACTGGATCAGCTGCTGCATGAGACAGACACTGACACTGTCAGAAGAGAGGGAGGAAATAGAGAGGCTCCGTGTATTTTATTATTATATTATATAGATTCGTTATTCATTTGATTTAAAGCTCAATAAATAACAAAGAAGACCTTTGACCGGCACTTTTATAATTTTGTCCTGAAGATTTAAACTTTAATACACGTTGACTGGCGAAAAACTCTGCCCGGTTCCCTCGGCCCCCACCGCGGAGAATAAACAGAAGGGCAACCATGACAACCATGCTTCTTCGCTGCTTTTGTGGAGGAAGTTACAGCGCCACGTACAGGCTCGGCATGTGTACTGCAGCTTCTCCAGCGGTTGGAGCTAAACGGAGCTGTCTCGTGTGGACAGAAACGTTCTGGTGTCTATTGCGTGTGGACGGAAGCCTTTTTTGCGATTGCGCTTGCGTTTGCGTTTTACCGTTATCGTCCTCGTGTGGCCGGGGCCTCACTCTCCATGAACGACCGACGCCTTGCAAATGATCTGAATCAGTTCTACTGCAAATTTTAAGACAAAGAGTTCAGTCCTGACACCATCCCCCATGACACCTTGCAACAGCTTCAGTCTCACACCTCCACATCCCCCTCCCCTTCAGTATCTCACTCCCCCTCACCGCTGACCTCCCCCGACACATCAGACTCTCTCAATTGATGAAAGGGATGTGAACAGACTATTCAGAAAACTCAATACCAGAAAAGCGGCTGGCCCTGACAATGTCTCCCCCTCCACCCTGAAGCTCTGTGCTGATCAGCTGTCTCCTGTGTTTACTGACATCTTTAACACCTCACTGGAGACATGCCACGTCCCAGCATGATTCAAAACCTCCAGCATCATCCCGTTTCCCAAGAAAACAAGGATCACAGGACTAAATGACTACAGACCTGTCGCCCTGACCTCTGTGGTTATGAAGTCCTTTGAGCGCCTTGTCCTGTCCCACCTGAAATCCATCACAGACCCACTTCTGGACCCCCTGCAGTTCGCCTAGAGAGCCAACAGGTCTGTGGACGACGCTGTCAACATGGCCCTTCACTTCCTCCTCCTACGCCAGGATCCTGTTTGTGAACTTCAGCTCCGCCTTCAACACCATCATCACAGACTTCCTGTCTGACAGGAAGCAGCACGTGAGGCTGGGGAAACACGTCTCTGACCCCCGGACCATCAGCACCGGTTCCCCTCAAGGCTGCATTCTTTCACCTCTGCTCTTCTCCCTGTATATCAACAGCTGCACCTCCAGTCACCAGTCTGTCAAGCTCCTGAAGTTCGCAGATGACACCACCTTCATTGGACTCATCTCTGGTGGGGACGAGTCTGCCTACAGGTGGGAGATGGACCATCTGGTGACCTGGTGTGGGGAAAACCACCTGGAGCTCAACGCCCTAAAAACAGTGGAGATGGTCGTGGACTTCAGGAAGAACGCAGCCCCACCCACCCCCATCACTCTGTGCGACTCCCCATTCACTGCTGTGAAGTCTTTCCGCTTCCTGGGCACCATCATCGCCCAGGACCTCAAATGGAAGCAGAACATCTGCTCCCTCATCAAAAAAGCACAGCAGACGATGTTCTTCCTGAGGCAGCTGAAGAAATTCAACCTGCCAAAGTCCATCCTCACCTCCTCCATCACCATCTGGTACGCCACAGCCAAGGATAAGGGCAGGCTGCAGCGGGTCATCCACTCTGCAGAGAAGGTGATTGGCTGTAATCTGCCATCCCTCCACGATCTGCACGCCTCCAGAACCCTGAGGCGGGCAGGGAAGATAGTGGCCGACCCCTCCCACCCTGGACACAAACTGTTCACCCCCCTCCCCTCTGGCAGGAGGCTGCGCCCCATCAGGACCCATACCTCTCGCCACCTGAACAGTTTCTTTCCCTCCGCTACCGGCCTCTTAAACAAGGCCCGACACTTTACAGACTATATTACATTAATGCACACAATGTTCATACTCCTTACTGCACATATTCTTATTTCACATTTCATAGTTTATATTCTAAAATTAATTCATAGCATTCTATTTCCATGTAAATTACTGCTTTATTTTTTATTTGTATTGCTATTTAACTATATTCTATTATGGTGTAAAATATTTTTTTGTTTTATATTAGATTTCTTGTTTTTTATATTTTATGTATGCACCACGACATCAAGTCAAATTCCTAGTATGTGCGAACCTACCTGGCAATAAACCTGTTTCTGATTCTGATTTGCTAATAATCACAAATGTTAATTTATTTGACCCCTTGACTCGACTATTTCTTGTTTAATAATCGTTACATCTCCTCAGGACCAAGTTCCTGTGTCCTGTCTTTCACCTGCTGATCACCCACTGCTCATTTAAGGTGGACTGACCTTTACAATGGACCAGCTAGACTTAGTGTCTTAATGCAAACGTTTTGTAAAGTGATGCTAGACCAAAAATGTGCTGTTGGGTCGTGTGCTCTCTGCAGGACGGTGTCTGTACTCAAAGATTGTTTATGAGCTTCACTCTGTTTTTGTTGTCCAAACGACGCCAACAGAGCGATACCTCTTCTTTCCAGCAGATGGTATAAATGTTACATTATCCAGTTCAACTGTCATCCACATATTAATGATTCAAAACAGCAATGTGTAAGGTATGGCTAGTTGACTATTTCAACAGAATGTGAAGAGGTCACCGTCTTGAGGCCATGTCCAATATGTTTATGTTTGATTCAATCTACTGAAATGAGCATTCAACGACTACATTATTATTAATTACTGTCATTACAACATGGGTTTGCATTGCAATATTAGAACGCATGAAACCCAACTTTATTTCTTCTAAGTTGCCGGTGTTCATTGTTTAGAACTCCTCTGTGTTTCATCCAAGCTTCCACTTCGTGCTCCAATAATGCTGAAAGTATCTCTTGTATGCTTTACCTGCTCCAGTAAAAAAAAGTGTAATTCACTGGACAGAGACAAGAGATAATGATGGATCCAGAAAAGAACCAGAAGATAGTCCGTATAGAGCCTTATCAGGGATAGAGTTTTAAAAAAACATGAATAGAGCTAGAAGATAGCCAGTACAAAGCCAAGAAATAACCAGTAGAAAGACAGGAAGGAGCCAAAAGAGTATCTTTTGTATCTTTTAATATTCAAACTCTTCTCTTAAGATATTAAAACTTCCTATTTCAACATATATCCTTTTATTCCAAATACAAACACCTTACATTTGTGCTGTCAATTATTGAGATTGTTTCACAGCTTTTATCTTAAAATATGTAGTCTTTTTTCTTTACATATACATTACATAGGATGAACAGCACGATCCACTCTGCTGGATTCTGCCCAAATCTGCTCAAAATGCATGCAAACATCTCGCTTTATCCATACTCCTGCATTTGTATTGTTCTGGATTCATAGTGAAGTTTATTAGTTGTTCTGAACTGTTATTGTTATGTATTTAATAATATTTTAAAGTGAAATACCCATAAAAAAAGTCAGAAAAGAAAAGGGACTCACTTAAGGAAAAAGGTTCTGAACCAATGAGAGTTCTTCATTTGGTAAGAAAGCAGCTAAAACGCAGGAGTTTATTTTACTACCTTTGTTTGGGTCTGTAGATTTCTCCTGAATTCACCAACAGTTAGGATCACATGAAGCTTCATTTGCATATTTAGACATGAAACGTCAGAAAACTTGTAAAACCTTGATTTGAGTATGCAAACAAAACAATAATTTTTAACCTGGATTTACCAAATGTTCACAATTCTGTTCTGGAATACTCAATAAATATTTGATAATAAAATGCCTAATTTGCACATTTAAACATAATATTTCATAAAAGTTGTAATACAAAAATGAATTGTCTTAATGTCAGTAATGAAGTGAGTAAGTTTCATAGTGATATCTATTAGTTACATATTTTACCCTATTCACTAGTGTCCCAGTCATGACCCCTATATTTATATTAAAGTCCCCGCACAAAACCTCTAATATTTAATCGAGCTTCACATATTTCCTGACTGAGGGACTATAGGTGAGCTCAAAATGTCATGGCACCATAAGTATTAAATGTGAATGTAGAGTGAATAAATAGTGTTTTGGAGATTGAATTACCCCGTAGTGGTTCATGGTGTTGGGTCTTCCTTTGGGGGCGGAGGACTGCTCAAAGTGCTCCAGCTCCTCCACCAGCAGCTCACAAAAGCTTCTCCCAAACACCGGGAAGCGATAAACTTCAGCAGCTTCAACAGAAACATGGGAATTAATGGTTATAAAAAGGGGGGAAACATGAGGTGCAGGGGGGACTGTTTTGAATTTAGTTTTGTTCATTATTAGGCCACTAGAGAAGAGGGTTTATGTTCCTTTAATAAGTATTTAAAATCTTATCTGCCTTTATTTATATCCTGCCTTAAAAATACTGTTTGCTGAATCCTTTCAATTTGAGATCGTCATTAAAACAACTTTAATTTAACCAATTTAATCTTCCAAAAAAGGCAATTCTTACTAATGTTTTTGCATGTGAGCTAATACTTCCTATGTTCTTGCTTTCCCTGTTAAGCACTGAGCCGGTTTTTCAGGTCTCAGGCTCGAAAATGACATTCCCAGAACAAATGACCATATCTTCCCTTCTAAAAGGGTTAAATTAATAATCTTTTTTCTCAAAGTAATGATAAACCTGTGAGTTGGATGTAGGACAGTCAGAATCAATACAGATGTTTTTTATTTTAAAGAAAATTCAGATTGAACGTAAAAAAACTGTAAATTATAGTGTCCGTCCAAAAAATTTGTTTTACTTATAGTGAAAACTACCCTTGGATGATGGTAAGGTAGGCAAGGCAAGGCAAGTTATTTATATAGCACTTTTCAACACAAGGCAATTCAAAGTGCTTTACAAAAAAATGAAAGAGATTAAGAAAATGGCATTTAAAATCAGTCATTAAAAAGAAAAGCTAATAAAATAAACATTAAAAGAAAAAATACATGGATAAAAGTTACAGTGCAGTCAATTAAACATTAAAAGAAAAAAAAGTACATGGATAAAAGTTACAGTGCAGTCTAAGATATGAATAGTTCAATTAAAAGCAGCGACAAAAAGAAAAGTCTTCAGCCTGGATTTAAAAGTAGTCAGAGTTGCAGCGGACCTGCAGGTTTCTGGGAGTTTGTTCCAGATATTTGGAGCATAATAACTGAATGCTGCTTTACCATGTTTAGTTCTGACTCTGGGGACAGAAAGCTGACCAGTCCCTGAAGACCTGAGAGATCTGGATGGTTCATAATTTAGCAGGAGGTCAGAAATGTATTTTGGGCCTAAACCATTCAGTGCTTTATAAACCAGCAGCAGTATTTTGAAATATATTCTTTGACACACAGGAAGCCAGTGTAAAGACTTCAGAACTGGAGTGATGTGATCCACTTTCTTAGAGTTAGTGAGGACTCGAGCAGCAGCGTTCTGAATTAGCTGCAGCTTTCTAATAGATTTTTTAGTGAGACCTGTGAAGACACCATTGCAGTAGTCGAGTCTACTGAAGATAAAAGCATGGACAAGTTTTTACAAATCCTGCTGTGACATTAGTCTTTTAATCCTAGATATATTCTTTAGGTGATAGTAGGCTGATTTAGTAACTGTTTTAATGTGACTGTTGAAACTCAGGTCAGAGTCCATGACTACACCTAGATTTCTGGCTTTATCTGTTGTTTTGAACATTGCACACTGAAGCTCAGTGCTAACTTTTATACGTTCTGACTTGGCTCCAAAAACCATTACCTCAGTTTTATCTTTGTTTAATTGGAGAAAGTTCTGACACATCCAGTCATTGATTTGTTCAATGCACTTACTCAGTGTTGAATTGGAGCATAGTCTCCTGGTGAAATTGTTACGTAAATTTGTGTGTCATCTGCATAGCTATGGTAACTTATTTTGTTGTTCTTCATTATCTGAGCCAGTGGTAGCATGTAGATGTTAAAGAGAAGAGGCCCCAAGATGGAGCCTTGAGGAACCCCACATGTCATATTTGTCAACTCAGATGTGTATTTACCTATAGAAACAAAGTTGTTTCTGTCCTTTAAGTAGGATTCAAACCAATTTAGAACTGTTTCCGAAAGTCCCACCCAGTTTTCCAGTCGGTCTAGTAATATGCTGTGGTCAACAGTGTCAAACGCAGCACTGAGATCTAATAATACTAACACTGAAGTTCTGTCACTGTCTGTGTTTAAGTGGATGTCATTAAAGACCTTTACAAGAGCAGTCTCAGTGCTGTGGTTTGGACGAAAGCCTGACTGGAACACATCAAAACAGTTATTTAAATGCAAGAAATTACTCAACTGTTGAAAAACAACTTTTTCAATGATTTTACCTAGAAATGGCAGGTTTGATATGGGCCTGTAATTGTTCATTACTGAAGCATCTAGATTATTCTTTTTTAAGAGCGGTTTTAATGACTGCAGTTTTCAGGGCCTGTGGAAAATACCTGAGTGAAGAGATTTGTTTACTATATGAAGTAGATCTGAGGCCATGCAAGGCAAAACATATTTGAAAAATCCTGTTGGAATAATATCAAGGCAGCAAGAGGAGGATTTCAGAAGTTGAATAATGTCCTCTAGGTTTTTATCATTAATCTGATGGAATTGTGTCATGATGTCTGAATTGATGTTAAGTGGAGATAGGGACAACACATTTGCTGTTCCTGATGCAGAGGCACTGACTGCTTGTCTGATTTTCTGAATGTTGTCAGTGAAAAAGGAGGCAAAATCATTGCACGCCCTGGTGGATAGAAATTCAGAGGCTACTGACACTGGGGGGTTAGTTAGTCTGTCGACGGTAGCAAACAAGGCACGTGCGTTGTTGTTGTTTTTGTTTTTGGTAATGATGTCAGAGAAGAACGATTGTCGTGCGTTTTTCAATTCCAAATTATAAAGGCCAAGTCTCTCTTTATAGATTTCAAAGTGAACCTGGAGATTTGTTTTTCGCCACCTGCGTTCAGCTTTTCGACATTCTCTTTTTTCTGTTTTCACGGTCATGGCCTTTCTCCATGGAGATATTTTCTTGCCAGACACTTCCTTTAACCTAGTTGGAGCAATGGCATCTATAACATTTTTAATTTTTGAATTAAAATGATCTACTAGCTCATTTACTGAGATGTTAGCAGGGGCAAGTGTGGAAGAGAAATTCTGAGTAAACATTTCCCTAGTATTTTCAGTTAAACATCGCTTTGTGGTTACCTCTTTTTGAACATTTTTGTGAACAGAAATAGAGCTCTCAAAGAAAACACAGGAATGGTCAGAGAGTGCAACATCAGTCACCACAACCTTAGAGATATTCACACCCTTTGAGATAATTAAGTCCAGAGTGTGCCCCTTATTGTGCGTGGGCTCCGTCACATGCTGAGTCAGTCCATAGCTATCAAGAACACAAAATAGTTATTTAGCCCCTCTGTCCTGGGGGTTGTCAACATGGATGTTAAAATCACCAACAATGACTAGACGGTCAAAGTCAATACACACTATAGACAGCAGTTCAGTAAAGTCATCAAAAAAGCTTGCACAGTATTTGGGTGGTCTATAGATATTTAGGAACAGAGCTCGAGAGGAGCATTTCAGCCGAAGGGCCACATATTCAAAATAATCAAAGTTTCCATACGATGTCTTCCTGCATTGAAGGGAATCATTGAACAGAATAGCAACTCCACCCCCTTTCTTATGCATTCTTTCCTGACTCATAAAACTAAAGTTGGGAGGGGTTGATTCGATAAGAACAGCTGCACTGTTATTTTGTTCAATCCAAGTTTCTGTTAAAAACATAAAATCGAGATTGTGCTCAGTGATAAAATCATTGATTCAAAATGTTTTTCCTGCCAAAGACCTGACATTTAATAAAGCTAGTTTAAGTTTGTTAAACACACTATCAGTCATGTTTTTTGTAACAAGCTGTGGCTGACATGGAATCACTGCTAAATTAGATACACTCACACAAACGTTTGAGCGCTTCCTGTTTCTATGATTCACCGCTCTTAATCTATTACCTATCAACACAGATATCGGCAAAGCTACTGGCAGGCAGGGCCCCGACATGTCCTGGAAAGAGTTGAGAGTGCCATACGCCCTTGAGCCTGGACCCATCACATATCAGTAAGAGTTTGTTGTGTTTTGTACACACACATCCTTATCAGGCTTCGGAGACTGCAGATGCCCCCTCGAAGGGAGGGGAGGTGGTCGAGATGGTGCAGGGGTAGAGGACATGCTGCCAGGGGGGGGAGGTGGTTGACGTAGGCGCGGTGATGAGGACGGGGGAGATGGTGCGCGTCTCCGCGGTGATTTTGGTGGGCGTCGTTGAGGAGCGGGGGTAAAGGACATGGTGCCAGCCCTGCGTATCGCCTTCGTTTGGTCTTTGAACTCCAGGAAGGAATCGGTGCCAACCCTCTGTATCTCCTTTGTGTGTTCATCGATCTCCAGGAGGGTGGGCGAGGGTGAAAGGGTGAACGGAGTATCCTCAAAGGCGTTGACAGGGGGGGGGGGGGGGGTGACGGGCAGTGGAGACTCCTCCATTTGTCTCATAGGTCTCCCATAATCAGAACATTCCTCAGGCAGGTGCAGTGATAATTCTTCAGGGTTTTCTGCGTGATGTGTTGTGTCTTTCTCCTGTTTTGATTCCTCTTGCCGCTTGTCCTTGGCAGAGGGAACAGATTGATGACGCAGGCAGTTGAATATGTTAGAGATAAACAATTTCACTCCTGACTTGTTCAGGCAAACTCCATTTGCCTTGAAAAGATGTCTGCGATCCCAGAAAAAGTTAAAATTGTCAATAAAATGAACAGAATGGTCAGTACAGGCCGTTGAAAGCCAGGTGTTCAGTGCAAACAATCTGCTGAATCTCTCCACTCCTCTTCTGACTGGCGGTAGAGGGCCACTGATGAACACCTCTGCATTTAGAGAGCTGGCAGTTTCCAACAAACATTTAAAGTCTTCTTTCAGCACTTCTGACTGTTGTTTCACAACATCATTTGTTCCAATGTGCAGTACCACATTCTTCACAGTCCGATGTTCAGCCCCAATATGCAGGATCTTCTCAGCCAAGTCAGAGACCACATCCTTGGGAAAACAGAGTACTTTGGTGTTGTTCTTATTACACAGACCTTTTACATCTCTTACAGCAGAGTCACCCACAATCAGAGTTTCAGGCCCAGTCGTTAGCTTTCCCTCTAGCCTTTTACTTTTAGAGTAGCTATTGGTCCTTACCCTGCTGCGTGAAGAGGACAGGTTATCCAGGTCATCAGATCTCCGGTTCTCGGTCAGCGGAGCGTATCTGTTCTGGATTGGCACACTTGGTGGTTTAGGAGGATTGTTTGTAATTCTCCCTTTAGCAGCTGTCCACTGCTGTTTCCTAGTATGAATAGGGGTTGAAGAGGCGCTCTTCCTGGGTGATAACAATGCAGGCCAGCCGGTCGCATCACAGATTTCGGAGCTCTGGGCTCTGCCTGTTATCCGTCCTCCCAAATCCCATGGAAATGATTTACTCTTAGGCTTTGCACCCAGAGAGTTCCAGGGAGGACTACCACTTGTAGATTTATTACCCGGTACACAGCCCTCCTGTTCCTTGGAATCCTTGTAGCTGCTAACTAGCTGTGAGTTAGCATACCCTTCTCCATTATTTTGCAACACTGGTAAAGTCGTGTCATTCCCACGACATAGTCCATTCACTTCCACGTTAACTTCCAACCGTTGCATTTTCATTTCCAACACAGCCATCTTCTGTATAAGTTTCTGGAAGTCATCTGTAGAGAACGGAGGCATTTTGCTACCAACTAGCTAAATAGCAGTAGCCTACCAGGCTTTAGCTGTTGCTAGGCCACGCTATTGTAAGACTGACGTCGTCGTAAAAATGTTGAAATATGGCTGAAACCCTCCGTCTATTTACGAAGATGAACTGTCCCAGTGATAAGTTAATGTCCAGGAGCCGCTGCTCAAAGTTTTCAGAGAATAAGAATAGGAAAATCAGCATAAAAAGTAAGCAGAGGCAAGAGCAAGCAGAACAGCATCTGCACTGTAAGAAAGATAAGCAAGTAAAAGGTAGACTAAAAGCTTTAGGAATCCAAAGTATGACATATAATAAGTACCCTGTATCAAGATTGATGCAAAACAAGTGACATTTGACCTTTTTAGAGAGGTTTAGCAAATAAAACCCACTTCTGGGGTCATTTGGGTGTATTTTCCATATCTCTGGCCCCCCTTGGTCGATGTTGCTGATTGACATCTCTTTCTAATCGTCAGAGCCAATGGAATAGAGGGAAAGTTCCCCATACACACACAGCTTACCAAATAAAGGAGTGACAGAGGCTGCTTCTCAGGTCGATTAAATGAAATCCTTGCTTCCCTCACTTGCGTCGTTTCCCTGCGTTTAGTCCCTCCCACCAGGGAAGCATGGAGGGACGCAAGGAAACCACGAGAAGCAGGGAAATGAGTTTTAAGAGCAATGGGACGTCCTTTCCTCCGGAGCGTCACGTGAAGCGACATCCGTTTGTGATGACGCTGCACAGCTGTGATATATGAATGATAATGGGACACATCAACGTCTGCACTCACAGTGCCGCGGACTGTAGGCAACGTAATGTTACTTTGATCCGGTTACTTATGTTGTGGCAAATATTTAATTAAGCATTCTTAACATAATAGTATGTTATAGTCAGACTGCTCTGAAGATGGGAGGTGATGTCCTATTCATTTTCACGTTCACATAGTCGGTGATTTTGGCCGGCCGTCTTTCCTGCAACGGCAGTTTAAACTGTATTTCCTCCGCACACTGAGCTCTGATTGGTCAGCAGGCGTGGTGCTTTCGCTGAGTTGATCTCTTATCCTGGAACCTATCCTGCTTCGGAGCACAGACTAGGTTCCAGGATAAGTCTCCATGGAGATCTAGCCCGCTAAAAAGTTAACCAGCTTCGTAGTACCGGAAATCCCAGAAATGATCTTGCTAAACGAAAATCCTGCTTCGTAGTATACCCCCCCAGGTTAGCCGCTCAGCATAAGTTACCATGGAGATCTAGCCTGCTAAAAAGAAAACCAGCATCGTAGGACCGGAAACCCTGAGTTTTCCCTGAAGTTAGCCGGCTAAGCGAAAATCCTGCTTCGTAGTACAGGCCTCTGATATTAATCCTACACTGAACAAATATGATATTGAAGCATATTAACATTGCAGCCAATAAAAAAACTGCATAGTTGTCATGACAATATTCATATCAAATGGAAAAGGCAATTTAAATATACAAAGGTGTGTATCCTTCTCGTCTAGTTATGTTGTACAATGCTGCATTAATTTGGGGTCAAGGTCAGATATGGAAGCTATTGCAACAAAAAAAGAAAAAGTTGTATTTGTTAGTTTTATATTAATCTAAAACTACTCTGTCAGGCTTGAAAATAACAGATAACTCTATCTTGTGAACTTTGGACTAAAAGGGGTCTCTGTACCCTTACATAGTCTATAGTGGATGAGTTCTGTTGTAGAAAGGTGTCTCATAGCTGTTGTCACTCTGTATCGCTAAAGAGAAGTCCTCCACCGCTTCACCTAAATCCACCCGGAGGTACTTTATCTGTCCGCGGTGCCAAGCAGTGGCCAAATGACTGGCTTTACAATCCCTGTGGAAATATGACAACGTTGAACATCTCTAAAACAATACATGTAATGAAATGACAAAGTGACAGAACACGATGGACGTTAGCTTTAACCGGGGACACAGAATTTGACGGGTAGCAGAATACGCTGCAACACTAGTACAGACATCGCCAACAATTGAACAAAGAGTACCTGGACTGTAAGTAGGAGATAAACTTTGTATACAGTTGTTCTGCACATTTGAAGTTCTAGTTTTTAAACTCAGAGTGAGCATTTTCAAGTATTTGAGGGTTGTCTTGCTCCATTGGCTGTGAATTCTGTTAAGGTTTGTTGTGTTCCCTAAAGGCGTAAGTGACAACATGCAAAAAAAGCCCAATCATGTTTTAGTGCGTCTCAAGTAGGCGGGGCAATAATAACGTCAGAATGTCTTTCATTTAGCGCCTAAATCAACTTATCATTTTTAGTCGTTTATTATATAGGATATCATTGCTACATATGTTGATGCTTCTCTGCATTTTCTTGAAATTATGAGGGTACTGGTTGACACAGAACCTGCTTTTATTAATATGTCCCTTAAAATTGACCACAGAAGATGCAATACATTGATAAAAGAGACTATATAAATAAATGTGGCTTTTTTTTAAAATTCCTTTATTTATTTTTTAAATACACGAGTCGTTATTGTCATCCATCAATATAAAAGGCAGTACAGTACATTCATTGATAAAACTGTTCCCCTGGTCCCAAACAAAACAATGAACAAAATTACATAAGGTGCAAATGACAAAATGTAAACACTTGTAGAAAATATTCAAAGGTTAGCCAGAATAATTGCCCCAGAGGAGATCTGCCTTTGGCGTGTTGAGTCGGTGCTTCTTCGCTCTGCAAACCAAGTAAAGATTACCAACTGCACATCCAGATCGACTACATTTGTTCAGACTCGGTCACTTACCCTTTTTTACACCAGCAGGTCTTGAGTAGCTCTGACCTGGAGGATGCACACACTGGCCTCTGCAGGAACCATCTGCCTGGCTGCTTGTGTCACAAATCACTGCATCACAGTGGACATAGATCTGTGGACGGACAGGATGATTTTAAACATGGCTACATGCAGCAGTGGCTAAAATACTCCAGATTTGGATTTACAAGTCTTACCTGGTCTTTCAGAACCTTGTCATCTTTAGTGAAAGTGAACATCTTTACAGAGAAGCGCTTGATGTGGGACGGGACTAAAACTCTGGAGTCACTCACAACGGGATGGAAAATTGTTGCATAGCTGTCATTGCGATTCTCACAGCTATTGAAGGAATTCGAAAGTTAATAAAGCAGCAGTTAAACAAATGAAACGAGTAGTTAGTAGTTAGTTTTGCACAACATTACCTGTCCACAATGATGTCCCAGCTTGGCAGAGATGTCCTATCTTCATAAAGGGTTGCCCAACAGTTCTCAGCAATGAGTTCCAAGTGCGGGTCGGTAGAATGCATCAGCTCCACCTCAAAATACAGAGGCTGCTGCAGATATTTCACCACTGGATAATCCTCTGCTTGGTAGAAGAGCTCGTAGGATGGATCTGCAGGCAAAGAGTCCCGTTAGAGAAAGGAGGCCTGGCCATTTACAGTTTCATTTCAAACCTTTATTTAATCAGATCGGTCCCTTGAGATCATAAATCTCTTTTTCAAGGGAGACCTGCAAACAGTGTTTTGTATGCATGAACAAGATGTTGTAAAATTCCGCCATGCCTTGGGAAAGCCTCATCTGCACCATCAGCTGGCCGGTGCCGATCTTTGCAGCGGGCTCATAGATTCTTGGTTTAGCGCTGAAGGCAACAGTCTGAGTCTCATTGACCACATAGAAGCAGGAAATGGTTTGCCTATTAGGGGAAAAAATAAAATATATAAATTACGGATGCACGATATTGTTTTTTTTAAACATATACTGATAACTTCCTGCTTCTCAAGACCGATAATAAAAAAAGATTTACGCCACTAATTATTTTAACGCACGTGTATTTTTTTCCTTTGGCCGCCCCGTAGTTTCAGAGTGCATCGAGTTTAAAATACCATCTACAAGCTGATGCTGACAGCCCCGCTCCTGCCGCCCGCTTGTGGCAGACCACACTTCCACGCTCACCGACTGGCCATCTGGAGGACCGGGAGGGTGTGTGTATGTGTGGCCCGAGAGAGCGAGAGAGACCTTACGTGCATTGTTGTTGTTAGCATCTGGTGCTAGCTAGCTGCGCTAATGGATATAAGGAGCTGTTTAAATGAAAACAGAGGAGCGACATTTCGCCACAACTGCGCCGAGCACTTGACTTTATGCAGGAAGCCAGACAGTGGGACATTGTACGAAAAGTCAGCACACTCCGCACGGATAGTGCGCAACATGATTGCAGCGTCCAGGCAGCTCCGGTTCGAGCATATGCCTCGAGTTGCACATACCTCCAACGCCCATACCACCGACGACATGTTTGTTTACTGTCCTGGCTTCACAGCCGCACACCATTTACGTCACAGCCAGGCATGAGTTAGGGAGCGCTGGATTTGTGAAGAACTCCCCTCTTCCTAAACCACAGTACTGGCAAAACGGGAGGAGCCGAGTAAAAAACAAGCACCCCTCATCCCAATCCACCCACACCTTAGTATTATTTTCACCCAAAAAATATATTGTATATTATCGGGGCTATTAATACTGGTATCGGGTTTATCGGGATGACGTCATAATTCCTAATATCGGACCGATAATTATCGTGCATCCCTAATATAAATGCATACATTGAAGGTGTTCATCTCCAATTATACAGGATCAAATATTTTACCTGTAATCAGGATCAACTGGTGATGTGTTGGCTGCTCCTTTGGCGTTGTTGTAAGACAGGCGGATCTCATTTTCATACATCATGTAGTTGTCAAAGAACTATTTAACAACAAAAACGCATTAACATTTGACAAAAAACCCTTTTGATATTTAAATGTAATTCACACTCACCGTTCTGGTGGTTCCACAGGTATCCACACTGAAGGAGAAATATGCAACGCGATCGTCGCTGAACTGTGGTGTGCAGGACTGGTCCTTTAGCGTCAGCTGACTTGGCTTCAGATTACGAGTCGATTCAACCTTCACAGCCACAGCGGTCATTGTGCCATTGGGGTGGCATTCTGGAGGAAGAAGCAGGCAATGTGTAAAGCAACACAAATCCATCAATTAAAGCAGCAAATATACTTACATGTTCCATCTTACCTGTTGCTTTTAAGGGGAAGTAGCAAGCCAGATAGAGATCAGCAAGCACCCAGTCGTTTGCACGATCCAACAGAAGCAGGTCAATTCTGGATTTGACTGATTCTGCAGTGAGCAGCTGTGGAAAAGAAAGTAAAGTTAGCCAATGCAGAAGATCTATGGTGGGATTTTGTAGTTTTGACATACCTCGAAAACAGCGTCCTTGGCAGTGTATGGCAGAATGAGGCTGAGGTGTGTGCCGTTCTCATAGAAATTGTAGTCTTCAGCCATCTCAGCCGTCAGCTCTCGAGGTCCAACGATAGCCTTGAAATTAGAGCTGTGACTCCCAAACTTCACGCTGATGTAAAACTGGTTCTGGTCACAGGTGCCAGCCATGATGGGTAACACTAGAGCAGCAAAACATGTATTATCCATTTGATTGTGTAGCTTTTACTCTTATATACGTTTTATTTAATTTTAGAAAACACAATTTGCATGAAGATATTGTCAAAAGCAAATTCAATATGATCTCACCAATATCCTGCAGAGAGGCCTGCAGGTCGACCGGGAGAGCAAAAGGAGTTTCTTCAGGCAGGACGATCAACCCAAAGATCAGAGGGAGGAAGTAGGATGTAACCAAGCGCTCAGGATTCTGCAACAAATGAAATAAAAGCTCAGCAACACTGAAAATATGCTGGTACAAAGTGATATTTTGAATCTATAATGTCATACATGTTTTAAGACAACATCGGCATCAAAGGGCACTTGAAGAGAGAAGCTCTTGGAGCCATTAACCAAGCTGTGTTCCTGGACTGTGAAGCCTTTGGCATTGCTCTCCTCAACAGTGAGGACCCCGGTGGAGAAGGTGATGTTCCTCAGCTCAACGTCATGGAGGAAGGTTCCCAAGAGAACGCTGAACACCCGAGTCTCTGGGACAGTGTCTGAGGAACAGAAAGTGGCAGGTTTACAACTTCTAAACCAGCCTCAACATTGATCGAGAAAAATTTAGTGCTATTTAAAAAAAACAAAAAAGTGCCCTTTGTAAGCAAAAGTAGATTTTGTACTTGGCTTCGAATCCCATCCAAACACACCATTTTGCAAAAACTGAAGACTTTATTTAATGGGTTTAGCAGTCTTTAGGATATATCCGAGCAAGCCCGAGTTCAAATGTCATTTTTTTTCATACCTACTAGAAAATGTGACTTACCATCCTGGATTTGGGGAGATTGAGGCATCAGAGGGGTCATGATGGGGAACAAAACCTTGTATCTGGTATCATCTTGGGTGTCATCTTCTCTCCACAGTACCTCAAGCATGGGCTCCACAAAGTAGGTGATGTGGTACTGGTAATCTGGGGCATGGCTCTGCAATAATTCATGACATTTCAATAAAACATGCAAATGCACTAGTGACTCTTGCATTTCTAATCTAGAGATTTCCCCAACCTTGTAGTAACCATCAGGCGAGCCCACTGGGATCTCAACGACGATGTGGAAGTCTGTGGTGCTCAGTGTGTACCCCCGTGCGGCCATCTGAGATCTATCAAGCCTCTGCCCGTTGATTCCCATGTGCATTTCTGAGACTGTAATTCTGCCGTCCAACAGAGGAGTCACACGGCGAGGTACGTGCCAAGAGATCATATCCTCGGTGAAGAGGACACCACCTGTTAATGACAACATTGAGCTGTTGAGGTTAACTGTGCAACAATTAAGCTTACTGTGAAGGAAATATGTTGCTCAGGACTCACCTTTGGGACAAGCAGCTGCCAAGTTCACTACATTCAGACCCTGTGGTGCCATGTAGTAGGCGCTCACCCTGAAAACTTCCATGGGGACTCCAGCCACCTAAAGAGAGGAGAGGTTTAATATAATTGACAAGGAGGGAAAGGAAAGAAACACTGTATAAGAGTGTGTTGCTTACATCCTCTGAATAAGTCTCTGCTGTATTGTACGGGCTTCGCATAACCAGGCGACTAGAGGTAGTTTTGGCAGCGTAGCCGGCTTGTTCAGCCTCTTGCAACACCATGGCCACTGGTTCTGGGGTGTAAAACGTGATCTTCCAGATACCTTGTGATGCACCAGAGGCCTACAGGAAAGAACAAATAATAATTAAATCCTCATTGGTGTAGGGAGGAATTGAACTGTAGTATCTGAACAGTTTAATTCAACATACTTCAAGATTGGCGTTGAGCTTCTCGTCTTTACCATCCCGAGTCTGACCCTTAGCTTCAGCATCAAGGTTAGCCATGTGGTGCGAAACCTAAAACAGAAAATGGTGGTTTTAGCATTCGTTTCCATACACACAAGATGGTGGCCTCTTCAATGTAAAGATGACCTACTTCCATGTAGTTCCTGTCGCAGAGGAGCTCCCTGGAGGCCCAGCGAGTGTAGATGCAAGTCTGAGACACATCATGACTGACCACGTCTGATGGATTCTCACCGTACATCTGGAGTCTCAAGCCAACGTTAAATGTAGCATCATCCTATAAATATATAAAAAAACTAAATTAAGTGAAACTCCCTAATATTCTTTGGTTCCAGCTTCTTTGTCATTGGAAATGTAATATCCTTGCCTTCAGGGACACATTTGAAATCTAAATGGATATTTGTGTATGAACCAATCAAGTCAAGAAAGTACCTAGTAGATTAATTGAGGAATACAGTTTTGAGTGGAGCAGTGCTAATATTTTAGGGATGTACCAAACAAAAAGGGAAATGTACTTTGGGTCTTTTAACGGTAAGGGGTTACAAATAAATTCAGGGAAACACAAAAATGGGAGCAACCATGTGTTTGTTGAGCCATTAATTCAGTCACTTGACAGAATTAGCACAGCTAAACTTGGTAGAAAATTACATTGAATGCTGTTAAACCACTTTAGCTCAAAACAAACCTTGTTGTCCACAAAGCAGCCCATCAGGGAGGTGTAGATTCTGGTGTTACCCCACGGGTCAGACTCCATGCTGTATCCACACTGAGCAGCCATACTAGGTGTTAACAAAATGTGCTTGGTGCCATCTGAGGGGAGAAAATAAGCTTTGTCAGGGACCCCTTTCCTCAGTGATGAACCAATCAGCTGCATTATTAGCAGTTAATACTTACTGATAGCCTCCACCTCAAGCTGGTTTCCCACTGCTAAAGCCTTGTCCAACGACAGTCTCATTACATTTGCGGCACAGTCAGACCTTAACCCACTGCCTGTTAAAAGAAAAGGCTTGTGAGGAGAATGTAAACCGACTTAATATACTGTGTAAAATGACTTAATGAGAATTTAAGCTTACTTGACTGCGAATTTAGCTTCACATTAGGCCTGGCTTGACACAAGATGATTGCTGCAGCCATCCATAACAAACTTGAACACATAAAACACATCATTTTGAGACAATTAAGTACACACATAGAAAGAAATCTACAATAAATGTAACTTACATGTTCCCAAGCCTCAGCATGTTGCAGTTTGTAAGCAGTAAAACCAAAAAGAATACAGTCAGTATCAGAGCTTGGCAATGTCCAGCACACCTTCCAACAAAAACACAAGTCTAAAATGAAGGGGACTGGATGATTAACTGAGACATCAGCAGCTGCTTTATATTCCACTTAACGACAAAGCACAGGTGAGGCTTGTTAAGGATTCTCCACACACACACACACACACACACACACACACACACACACACACACACACACACACACACACACACACACACACACACACACACACACACACACACACACACACACACACACACACACACGGTGAGCTGATGTATGCCTAGTTTATTAAGAACATATTGTAAAAACATATGTATGGAAAGGAAAAACACACATTTTTCAGTAGTATAAAAAAAGTATTTATTGTTCAGCAAAAGTAGATTTGTATTTGATATTATACATAAATTACTTTTTTTTATTTGAAGAAGCAACAAAATAATCCACAGTTAATAATAAATTAAACTTTTCCTTAAAATCACATGTGCTTTTGATTTTTCATTTGAGCCTCCTTATAATGACTGTAATATAACACTTGATTATTGTTTGTATATATTCTCAAACCACTAAGGATGCACTAACATTTATTACAGACAGTAAAACCCGAGCTTATCGTTTCACCCGGGTCGATTTTTCTGCTCTGTCTAATTATGCAATGATTATGTTCATTTATGAGGCCATAACAATATGTTCCAACTGGAAGAGTGTTGAGTCAGTGCAGAAGAAGGAATAATCAATGCTCTGCTTAACAAAAACCATATCAAAATGTCGCACCCATCCCTGTGGGATTTCTACTTGGTTTCACAGGTTCAAACTGAATGTTTTTGCAGCAATAGTTTTATTTTCATTGTTTCTGTTCCTTGTGTAGGTTATTTTTATGTGGTTTGTGTTTACTTTAAGGTTCATCTTCATTCTGATATCTGTAATCAAAGGGTTCATGTTCAGATCAAATACAATTCCAATTTTCTATACGATAGCTGTACATTATTGTAAATAATTTGACAAAACTTGACAGATTGTTTCTTCAAGCCAACAGATTTCAGGATTTATAAAAAGGTATATTCTATAGTTTATGGAGTTGTCAGTATCCCCTGTGTATCTTGTGCTGCTGGTCCAGCGGCCTGTACCACGAAGCTGGTTCAACCTAACCTGGATATGTTTGAGTTAGCCGGTTGGCCTGGGGTCGTCATGGTGTTTGGATTTCCACCGTTTCCGCTCTGCTGCCCTAAGGATGGTTCTATTAGCACGCAGTGCGTCATTTAGCCAGGGAGCAGGAGGGGACTGACGAGCCTGCCGAGATGTGAGAGGACAGAGAGAGTCCAGAGAGGATGAGAGAGTAGAGAGGAGAGTTTCTGCAGCAGAGTTTGGAGGTAGTAGTTGGAACGAGTCCGAGGAAGGGAGGGCTGAGAGCACCGATGAGGCAAAGGTAGAGGGGGAAAGGGAACGAAGGTTACGGCGGACTGTATACAATTTATTATACAGATGAGAAGAGATTAGTTTGTTATGTTTGGAAAGGGGTAGAGAGAATGAAATGAAGAAGTGATCGGATGTGTGGAGCGGGTTTACAGAGAGGTTAGAAGTAGTACAGTTCCTTGAGAATATGAGATCAAGGACATTGCCAGCTTTATGAGTTGGTGGGGATGGAGACAGTGAGAAAGCAAAGGTGGTTAACAGAGATGTTAGTTCGTCTATCTTCCCTGTCTGGAGGTTGAAGTCTCCGAGAAGTACAGCGGGAGGGCCAGTTTCAGGGATGTGTGAGAGGAGATGATCTAATTCCTCCAAGAAGTCCCCCAAGGCGCCTGGTGGACGGTAGAGAACAACAATGGTTAATTCTATAGGATGGGTTACTGTGACGGCATGGAATTCAAAGGTGGAAGGAGTGAAGTTAGGTAGCTTGAAGAGGGAAAAGCTCCATTTGGGAGAGAGCAGGAGACCAGTGCCACCTCCTCTGCCAGTGGGTCTGGGTGTATGGGAGAAGGAATATGCTGTGGAGAGAGCTGCTGGGGTGGATGTGTTGGATGGAGTAATCCAGGTCTCAGTGAGAGCCAGGGTCGGTGTCATTCGCGGGCCCTGCCCCCCCAAATGAGTCACTGTGCCCCCCCAACGCAGGGTGGGCAAGCCTTGCCTATTTGCCGTTTAAAAAAAAAAAAACATATAAGTGAAAACGTTTCCACTAAAGGTTTTTTGTGTGAAATACGTCAGAAATAAAGAATACAACATTTAAAACACAGCCTGAGCTGTGCTCACTGCTGCTCTCTGATTGGTGTGTTGCTTGACCAATGACCCCCGACCTTTGTTTTGTTATCATTATGTGGCTGTGTGTTTAGATGAAAGCCCGGTGGCGATCTGTTCATCTGTTACACTGATTATACAGTAAAGCCATCGAAAATAATATGATATACAGTACAGTACAAGTAGCCTACTTCTGGGTCTCTGTGTTTCATTCAAGCTCGGCTCTGTGTGTGTGTGTGTGTGTGTGTGTGTGTGTGTGTGTGTGGGTGTGTGTGGCACGAGCGCATTTTGTGAGTGCGCAAGTGGTAACGTGGAATGTTGATGTTAGCATGATTAAAATGGGGGATGTTGGCTTATCTGCTACCCGCAGCTCACAGCTAAAGTGCGAGTGAGCGTGGGAGAGAGGGAGGGTGCACCGGTACCGGCGCTGTTGTTATTAGAATCTGGTGCTAGCTATGCTAACGGATATAAAGAGCTGTTTCTACACCAAGGTGGAGGAGAGTCCTCTCCTGTCAGACTGAGAGGATCGTATAACCTCAGCTCAGTGAGGTAAGGACTCTCTCAGTGTTTAGATAGTTAACTTTAGTGTAGGTTATCTCAGTGGGTCTCAAACGGTTTGGTCACCATTTATGTAAACAAGTATTTGCGAGGAACACCTTTATATGATCATTATAGTTATTAAAGAATATGAGAATAAATAAAAAAACGGGTATGACATACTATAGGACAGTAACACAAGAATACAGTTTAAAAGGGGAGTGATTAGTAAAATATCCATAAAGAAAAAGTAAATCTGTGTACAGTTCTGTTTCATATGGATGCTGAGAGATGTAGACTATCCATAGATCTCTAGCAGAACCACTGCTGTAGGAGAAGCACCCCTTTATAAGTAGTGTTATGGCGGCATCTCAGTGGTGCTCTGCAAAGAATATGGGAGATAAAGTCATCCTGCCGCAAATTCTTTCCATGGCCCCACTGGACAGAGAAGCAGCTCTCCATAACCTTGGTGAAGCCAGCAACCTGCGGGACGAAGACAGCTGGGAAGACAGGATGGACCCATTTATGTTCAGGTTCAAATTTGAGTCGGACTATTTCATGTTTTTTGAGCAGTGCATTGACAAAGAAAACCTTAAGGTTCATGCCTGTTTTGAAGAGCGCGGTTGAATGTTTGCATCAGTAAAGCTTTTCACTGTTGTATAGATTTTTTTTTGTATACTTGGTTTGGTTTTTATATTTACTGTATTTGCTTTTTCGGTTCTGTTATCTTAATGATTGTTCTGTTATATGATAAACGTTGTAAATAATAAATGCTTGTTCTATCATTCTATGAAATGCAGTGCAATGTATCATTTGAAATATATGGACTAGATATGAGTATGCACAGAACTAACTAAATGAATAATCAATTAAAACAAATATTAAATAATATACTTAAATACACTAATATATCAATTAAAACAAATATTAAATAATGAACTTAAATACACTAATAGAAAATATGACTTTTTATACCACATATTTAAATACATTCATGCATTTAATTAGTATGAAGTTTTTAAATTATATTTAGTCGAGTGCAGATTTGTATTTGTACTTATTGTAGTTGTCCAGCAGATGATGCTGTTTGTGTCATTAGGATATCCTTACACCCCGCCCATCGGATGTCCAGCCCCGCCCACATCCGACCCCGCCCCATTCCGCGTTCCGCAGCCAGGGCCTATGGGGCGGAGGAGGGGTCGGACGTCCGACCCCGCCCCATTCCGCGTTCCGCAGCCAGGGCATATAGAAGAAAAGGGCAAGGAAAAAACACTTCTAAAACTAAAGGGTAAGATCCAGTGATTTGAGGGATTGTCTGACAAACACACATTCTCTCTCTATTGCTTACATACACACACACACACACACACTCTCAGAGACTCTCACACACACACACACACACACACACACACACACACACACACACACACACACACACACACACTCACTCACTCACTCACTCACTCACTCACTCACTCAATCTCTCTCACCTACACGTTCTCACTCCCATCCCGTCACATATTGACGGACGGTCAGGGCCCCTCCCCGTCACTCTATTACGTACAGGGTACCCCTTGACCGTCAGGCTTCTACGGGCAGGGCGTCCCATAGACCTTCATATACCACGTGATCAACAACAATGGCCGACCTTCGTGTTATTCTCGGTGGAAAATGCCTATTTTAAGGTTCATTTGGCCATTAAAATGCGTTTTGATGTCATTTTATGCGATTAATATGAGTTGTTATTTCTGATTATTTGTGCAGTAGATGTACATGTTTAGTTGGCTAGTTATGACGAAGATTAATTCATGAATATGTACACATTCATGGTTGCTATGGACGCTGCAACAGCTCCCAGACCACGTAATCAACAACAATGGCCGACCTTCGTGTTATTCTCGGTGGAAAATGCCTATTTTAAGGTTCATTTGGCCATTACAATGCGTTTTGATGTCATTTTATGCGAGTAATATGAGTTTTTATTTCTGATTATTTCTGCAGTACATGTAGGCCTACATGATGTTTAGTTTGCTAGTTATGACGAATATTACTTCATGAATGTGTAGACATTCATGGTTGCTAACGTTTTTTTGGTGGAAATGTGTTTTTTCACAGCAAAGTCACCCTCTGTACTTGGACTTATTGGGAGAATCTAAAGGCAAGAACATCCCAAATATTCATTTAGGTCTTTATTTTAGACCTTTAGTGTTGCCGTCTGTGAGGAAAATAAATGGGGCTCAGAGCCTCAGGATACTGAAATCTGTATTTTTTAAATCTTTTTTTCCTTCTAATTTGTTATTCTTTTCAAAATAACACACTGTTATTTACTCACCAATAACACACAATTATCCTTGCTTTTATTTATTGGTTTAATTCCATAATCTCGGGCTTTTTTGGCATCCGTCGTATTTTCGTATTTCCCATATTTAGAACTTGCCAGTATTAAACTGTATACATCCCTGGAGGTTTAGGGAATTGGAAACACATTGGTGTCTATATACAAGTGATTGGAATATGATATATTAGATAAATAATTTGTAAATTGCAGCCAGACTAATGTTGTGGATGTTGTTTCAAAAGTTCAGGTGTTTAATAGTCTTCTGGCCTGTGGGCAGGAGCTCCAACAAGCCATTTAGGACAGAGAGTGAATACACATACTATACAGAGACGCTGTATGAGAAACCAATGTGAGTTTGGAAAATTGCACAATATAAATCTATTCTAGTAGACCTCAACAATGGAATTATGATCAGTAGAAATGGCCATGTCATGGGACCTTTAAGGTTAACCTGGTATTTTCACTCCACTACATTTATTTGAGTTACTTTACAGATTTGGATTAATGATGTGAAATATAAACAACCCTTAAATCAGACTTTAGTTACACCTGAGTAAAATTCAGTGAAGGTGATTGTCAAGTGCCAACAATCAGGCGAGATATTTGGTGCTTGAAAAGACAAAAAATGTATCTGCAGATCCCTATAAAGCATATTCATTACTCGTTATTCTCTAATCGTTCATTAAAAAGTGTATATAATGGCTATGTTGCACATCCCTTTCAAGATTTTCAAAGGTTTGACATATCATGTACACAACTACGGTGTAGTTATGCAATGAATGAAAAACTTGGGTCGCAGGTTCCTCAACAGTGCATTACAAGACATCTATCAATATGTGTGTACCTCCACCATTAAACTGTCATATTCTGCACATTTCTTATTCTATCTACATACATCTTATAAGAGTATAATAAATATGTATAATATCGGTTAAAATAAGTGCTTCAACATAGTTAACATTGCAGGAAAGTTGATAGTCAAGTCCCAAAACAAACCATGCAATATATTAGACTTTAAGTACTTTGTCAGGCTTAATATTTATCTGTAGATACCCCCAAAGCTTTTTGCTTACATTTATTTAAAAGAAGACCTTAACCTAAAGTATCATTTAATGTTTTAATAAAGCCAAATTAGTTTGTCTGTTTTGCACATCCTCCTATTAATATCTTTGTACATCCGGCACTAAATTATTTTATTGCAGAGATCATTTACAGTATCTTCTTGATATTTTCTATTCAATATTTCTATCATTGACCTTCTACTTTCCCCCTAATTTGTATGAACTGTTAATATTGAAATGTTTTCATCAAATATAACACATTCAACAAAACATGCAGCAAACCTTAGGCAAGGCAAGTTTATTTAAATAGCACCTTTCAACATAAGGCAATTCAAAGTGCTTTAAAAAAAATGAAAGACATTAATAACAAGGCATTTAAAAACAGTAATTAAAAAGCAACACAATCTACCTGCATTGCATTGACTCTAAACGTGTAATAACGTGCTTTAACCAGTAGGTGGTTTGGGTTAAAAAGCTGTCAAGTTTACAGTATTAACACAATCAAATATACTGCTGTTTCCGGTTTAGTTTACGACGGATATATTTTGTTATTCACAGACCACACATATTGTTTTGATATTTGTAACACACAAGCGATGGAAAAACCCACAGCAACACAGAAAAGATGGTCTTAACATGACCCAGCTGTCTAGCTAATAACAAATAATAATATCAAACAAAATATTACGATTAACTTTATTGTGAAATTAAAACAGTAGTGCTGTAGCGACGCGTCGACGATGTCGACTTCAAAATATCGTCGAAGACATATTTCCGCGTCGACGCGTCGCCACCATAGACTGTATATATGGTCGCCACACACACGTGGGTCACCCAAAGCAACAAGCAGTTCGCAATCGCACTTCTAACACAATGGAGACTGAAACCTCACAGGATTGCGCACGAAGCCCTCAAACGAAAACATCTCGCCCTAGGTCTTCAAAAGCATGGGAATATTTTAAAGTTAGTCCAAAACGCAAAGATATTTATATATGTATATCTCACTGAGACTGCTGCTTGACCGGAAGCAGCAGCTAGCTGTGGTGGCAACCATTAGCAGCTAGCATTTGCTCTCCTATTTTTACATAAAAATGGAATTATGGATTATAAATTCAATAATTTTTTTATACATAGACGTTAAAAACCTATGGATTAACCGATTCAGCCGCGTTTTTTCTCATTTTAATGCCATTGAACACGTATTTTGATCAGATTGACAGCTACGGCGGTGAGACGATCTCCCTAGAAGCTCTGTGAAGGTACGTGTTGTGATGACTGTATTTGCTTCCCCTGTCGCGAGTCCGGATCACTCAGTGATGATACTATGTACCTACATAATCTGTGGAGTCTCAGCTTTAATCGGATATCTTGTATGTGCAGCTACGATAAGTAATAAGGGTTATCTTGAGTTCTGTGCCAATGTCCGTTAGCATTTTTCGCTCAGGGGTCATTTAGATAGCATTTTAGTTTGCTTCTTATGAGACTTGTGTTTTGTTTTGTGTTGGTAAACATGGTTTGTATCGTCAGTTAGCTGAGATTATTTCCGTTAATCTGGTATAACACATTAATAGGTTCTTAAATATTAAGATCCCCTGAGACACAGTATCGTGAAAAATTTTTTTTTTACATTACTTTTTTTTACATTACGTTTTTTATGAATTGAACAACAGAAAAATAATCGTTCGATTAGTCGACTAATCGATCAAATAATCGCCCGATTAATCGTTTTCAAAATAATCGTTTCCCCCCAGCACTATAAAACAGAACGGTAAAAGAATAGTTTCCGGTCTATTCTGAGGCCCAATCTCTGTAGATAAATAAAGAACTAAGCCAGATGAGTAATATTGAATGCAGCCAAACCATTTAATACAATGCATTTGTGATGACTTTCAAAGAGTAAAGTAAGCACTAGCTGAATAAAGTATGATTTTTCATATGGAATACAGTCGGTGGTCAACCAATCACAGAGCTTGAGGACTAATCACGGGGTTTGAGCAAAGCGCATGGTGTAGTCTCAAACGATAGCTGAGGATTATGGGTAGTGTAGTGTCTTCGGCCATCCTAAACAACCATTTGTTTCTCAGAGTCGAAGGGGAAAAACACAACCATTGTACACAATTTAAACCAATCAATGTTGTGTAATTAACAAGGATAATCTGGTGTTTTTGAGTTGATGAGTAGTGAAGATATCACTGTAAAATCAATCGACAGTATGGAGAATACTTATTTCCGGGAGTAAAATTCTCCTCGATCCAACGTAAATGGACACTCACATTGCCTTTAACTGCCGCCGACATGGACCGATGCGGTGCTTCCCTGAGCGTCAAATACCGCCGCCGATGGGAATACATTGCAATCAGTTGAAAGCTCTTTGCATCCGTTTATGAAGCTGAAGGAGACTCGGTGCGTCACAACTGCACGCCAAAGGACCCTGACCAAGCGTCGCTGTTGCACTATCAGGGAGTGAGACTGTGTTGGAAAATTGTGTAACAATGTTAATCCAGTCAGACAGAATTTTCTCATGTGTAAACGGTCATAAGACGTATTCATTGTCCTCGATCAGCTTCTGTTTCCATGTGTTCAGCTGAGCTGCTGATTGGAGGCTCTGCCTCTCTGTTATCCTCAGTTTCAATTTCATTAAGCTGTGAGGACTGACGACCAACACACTTGTGTCTTTTGAAATCACTAAGCCATTTAAATATTTTGTCACAAACGTTGCAGCTGTATATTTCCTCTCCTGTGTGGACTCTCATGTGTTTTTTTAAACCTCTACTCTGTGAAAAAGCTTTCTTACAGACTGAGCAGCTGTGTGGTTTCACTCCTGTGTGGATTCTCATGTGTTCCTTTAAGTTTCTATTCTGTGAAAAAGCTTTCTTACAGACTGAGCAGCTGTATGGTTTCTCTCCTGTGTGGACTCTCATGTGTGTATTTAAATTTCTATTCTGTGAAAAAGCTTTCTTACAGACTGAGCAGCTATGTGGTTTCTCTCCTGTGTGGATTCTCATGTGTTCCTTTAAATGTCCACTCTGTGAAAAAGGTTTCTTACAGACTAAGCAGCTAAAGGTTTCCTCTCCTGTGTGGACTCTCAAGTGGTCTTTTAAACTTCCACTCTGTGAAAAAGCTTTCTTACAGACTGAGCAGCTAAAGGGTTTCTCTCCTGTGTGGATTCTCATGTGTCGATTTACATTTCTTTTCATTGCAAAATATTTGTTACAGATTGAGCAGCTGAATGGTTTCTCTCCTGTGTGGACTCTCATGTGTTCCTTAAAACTTACACTCAATGCAAAAGATTTGGTACAAATTGAGCAGCTAAAGGGTTTCTCTCCTGTGTGGATTCTCATGTGTCTTTTTAAAGTTTCACTCAATGCAAAAGATTTGGTACAAACTGAGCAGCTAAAGGGTTTCTCTCCAGTGTGGATTCTTATGTGTCGCTGAAAATTGCTTCTATATGTAAAAGATTTTGTACACACAGAGCAGCCAAATTGTTTCCTTACAGCACTACGGCTTGAATCACTGACAGATTCTTTATTTTTCAGTGAGGTTGAGTCTGACGCAGGTTCTCTGGTCTCCTTCCAATCAGCACTGTCTTCAGTGTCAGGTTCAGAAGAGTCTCCAGTGTCAGGTTCAGAAGAGTCTCCAGTCTCGTCCTCAGATCTAGAAAGCAGTTTACAACCAAAGACTGAGTTCCTGGCAGGTTCTGGTCCTCGAGGCTGTGAGGACTGAGGTTTCTCTTTATCATTTTCACTCTTCACAGGAGTGAAAGTGGACTTGGTGATATCAGCCTCCTCCAGCTCTTGAAGCTGCTCTCCCTCCTGACTGATACTGAGTTCCTCCTTTTCTTGCTTAATGTATGGGGGGGACTCTGGGTCCTCCTGGTCCAGACTGGTGCTCCACTCCTGCTGGTCAGGGAGAAGCTCTTCTTTAACCACGACCAGCAGCTGGACGTCTGCAGGAAACAGGAAACACACAGCCAGAAAAAATTGTTAAGTGTTAGCATTTAAACATTACATTACATTACATTGCATTTAGCTGACGCTTTTATCCAAAGCGACTTACAATAAGTGCGTTCGACCAACAAAATACAACTTGAAGAAAACCGAATCATATAAGTACATCAGGTTTCATAGAGCAAAAACATTTCAAGTGCTACTCAACTGGCTTTAGAAAAGCCAGTCCTTTATTAGTATAAAAGTGCTTCGTTAATAGTTCTATCGCTCGAAGTGGAGTCGAAAGAGATGAGTTTTCAGTTTGCGCCGGAAGATGTGCAAGCTATCTGCCGTCCTGATGTCAATGGGGAGCTCATTCCACCATCCTGGAGCCAGGATGGTGGAATGAGATCTAATCATCATTCAAATGGGAGACATTTTGCAGCCCTAATTGATGCCTTTGTTTTCATACTTTCATATCATCTTTCTTAGTCCCGCCTATTGTGTATTTTTGCCACAATGTAAACAATGAATTGTATTTGGGATCTTTCACAGCTACACTACGCCTATAGAATGGTAATACTCTGTTACAAATGAAAATCCTGCATTTAAACCTTATTTAAAGTGGACCTATTATGCTATATTTGAAACATATATTGTAGGGCCATACCTATACAAAACATGTCTGTGAAGTGTTTTGCTTAAAATACCAAACAGATCAACCATTGTAGCCATGCCTCATACTGCTCATACCCCTCTATTCCAGCCCTGTTCCAAAAAGGCTGATTCTGTTTTAAATGGAACAGCTGCTGCTAGCCACGCCCCTTTGTGGCGTCATGCAGCTTTCCCCTGCTAAGAGAGTTTTCTACTGGGAGAAACTCGGCTAAACGCTGCTGTGATGAAATGCCATATTATGCTCCAAACCACTTCAAGCATTATTTCTGAAACAGTATGAAGCTCAAACGTTTTCTCTCTCGCAGGGTTTACCGCAAGGACACATATTCTCTCCAGTACAGCGTTAGCGATGCTTGCTAATGTAAACACAGACCATATTACTCCCAAAACACGCAGCACATAGTTTGACAAGTATTTACCGCTATAACTGTGCCATTATATATATATATATATATATATATATATATATATATATATATATATATATATAACAACTTTACTCTAAGTACCTCCTGCAGACACACAGCTGCGAGAGGGGATTCAGCTAGACGACTGTATACAGAGACGATAGGTTGGGACCAGGGTTTCCTTTAGCCGGTAATTACCAGTTTTAAGCTGGTCAAACTTATAAAAAAAACGGTAAATTCAAAACCTGCCGGTCAAAATGTGCGGTAATAATTAGGGATGCTCCAATTGATTGGCCGCCGATCATTAACGGCCGATATTCACTCTTAATTAGGGTTGGGTATCGTTTGAATTTCTACGATTCTGATTCCGATTTTACTTTTCGATTCCGGTTCTTAACGGTTCTCAATTCCGATTCTTTGAGGGGCAGGGTAAAAAAATGATACATGCTTCTTCCACCAAAAAAAAATTACATTTATTCGAGAAACTTTTACACAGGTTAGTTTACAGTAATATTCTCATTAATTAGTCTGTTTATATTCACTGCTATGTAACTGTAACCTGAGAACCACTGAAGCTACAACAGTGCAACAATCCAACTTTTAAAGAACAGTTCTTGTTGAGAAAAACAAGCATATCTGCCTTCTCAGGCATACCTGGAAGAAATGTTTGAACATTTTTAAGTAAAATGCTTCAATCTGGTGCACTTTAAGCAGAATTACTAGAGACTAGATCTAGGGGGTACAACTCTAAACACCCATATGAAAAAGATCGGTTTACATTTTAATAATTAAATAAGTATGTGAACATAACCAATAACGTACCATAGCCAATAACCCATAGCCAATAACAAATACATGGAACGTATTTTATTTTTGTTGTTCATTCATATCCTATTTTACTATTTTATTTATTAGGGGTGCACCGAATGGGAAATTCTTGGCCGAAACCGATACCGAAAATAGGAAACAGTTGGCCGAAAACCGAATGCCGAAAGTGATTAATAGAAATATATATATATATATATATATATATATAATGTATACATTTTTTACCAATGTTGTTCAGCTACCTGATTATGGAAATAGACATGATTATGGCAAAACTTAACTTAAATAATAATCACTATTATGGGTCCATAAAACATTTATTCAGCACTTTTGAATGCATACAGTACATTTATATATGTCATGTATTATTGCTAAAAAAACATTATATCGCAGTCTTAGTGTCGCCAACTCGTTTCTAATATGCAAAGACAACAAATGCGTCTATGATGTATTTTCGATCAGACGAGATCTCTCTCCCCCGTCTGTGTGCGAGGGGGCGGGGCAGTTTACACACACGCAGCTGCTACATGCAGCGGAGCACACTGCGGAGATGGCGGAGAGAACGCGCTCCGAGGTGTGGTTAAACTTTACCCGTCTCGATGTGGAGAATACTTGTTACCATAAGTGCAATAAGAGTTTAGCATGTAAGCACGAGCAATTTGTCTAAATATTTAGCAAAAGTGCACCGCATGCAGACGGAGGAATGCACCGGGTTCGACCGTCTTTCTAGTAGCTCTGTAGCCCCATCCACGAGTAACGTTTCCACGTCAGGTATTATGTATGCTAGCAGCAACACACGGAGTTAACTACATGATACAAACATGGGTTAATGATTAGAGGAAACTGAGTTATTTAGTTTGTTAAAATTTCAGCTATTCTGTTTACAATCTGTCATCAGATTATTTAATACGATTTGTTAAAGGCTCAGGCCGGGCAATCTCATGACAAAGGTCAATGTCCCCCAATGTAACCGGGGTGAAAAGGGTGTTACATTTACTTAATTATGAAAGTTGTTACATCAAGGCCGAAAATTAGGATGATTGAGAGCTGTCAGCGCGGCGCCTCCACAGATCTGGCGCCCTAGGCGAACATGGTTACGCTGTAGGAAGTGTAGGTACAACGCTACATTTCCCGCCCCGCCGCAGTCAGGCTACGGAGAGCGGCGAGAAACATTTCCTCAGGCATCGAAAAGCGGTGATGCCGTTGGAATCGAAAAGGTTGGAACCCAACCCTACTCTTAAGAGTTTGATCGGTGCTCTCTATAAAGGCCGATCAGGAGTGCTGGATCTGATCGATATGGACATAAATGCGAGTGAAGTATAACCGGACGAGAGAGACAGGGATCAGAGATCCGATCAGCTGCTGAGTTTGACGGAGACACACAGCTCTACATGATCACCTGAAGCCCCGCCCGCTGTTTAGCGAGATGCATAAGTCTGATATTGACGGGCTGTCAGGAGAGAGAGGGAGGGAGAGAGGAAAAGAGAGGCTCAGTTTCTCCCGTGTTATTATTCAAATTTAATGTAAACTTTTGAATAATGTACTTCATCTACTAAAAGTAGTTTGAATGTAATAATGATGTTGTTGGTTGTTTGGGGAAGCGTATAATTTTTTGAAAAATGAATCTGAACTTTTCGATCCGTTACGATAATCATTAACTGAGTTTTAAACATCAGAATATCCGGTCATAGTCCGGTAATTACCTGCCAACGGAAACTCTGCTACACAATTCTTCTTCTTATTATTATTTAGTGGGAATGCTGATAACAGCATTCCAACTATCTGTTATTCTACAGACGAAAAGTTTATTATTCCGCCGGAATTTTGGCCCTCTTCTCCTCCTGCATTGAACATCGCAGAAACTCCGTTCTAACATCAAAACGTTCAGCTCGGTCGGGAATCGATGGCTATTACTTTTCTCATTCATAACTTTCATAATTCCAGAGATACATCCCATAATTCATCAAATTTTTAACATTGAAGTCAATGGAGAAACTCTTCAGACTTGAAAAATATTCAAAATCTTCATGCGACTTCAACTGCTAACTGTTCCTTCATATTTTCACTCAGAAACCTCATTCCAACTTTAAAATGTTACACATCTCTGACATTATTCGTGTAAAACAACTTTTAAATCTGATTCTTACTTTTAGAGATATTAAACATTGTTCAGACCTTGTTAAAGAGGTTTTCTTTCACTAGAGTGCGTGATGTCACAGCTAGAGGGTAGAAAATCTTGAGATTTGCCTTCATATTTTTTTTTAAAACTGCCATAATTCCCAAACCCTACATTCCTGAGACATAATTTTTCAAAAATAATTAAACAAAATGCCTCTTGAGGGCATGAAGTGACAAAACATTCAACATTCCTCCATTAAAGCCCATTGTAATTTCAGGCTGATATTTCCTCACGGCAGCAGCCGCACACCTTTAGTTAAACTGCCAAAAAGGCCACATTATTAACCCGAAAGTACACAAATTATACTTCAGATACTCAACTTCCTTGACATGCTTCATGTTTTGAAATTACACAGATATCTGTTACGGTTCTTCCACAAAACGTTCACATAAGAGGTTTATCTCTCATTCAGAACAATGGAAACCTGTGATCTCTGCACACCTCATTAGCTCAAATAAACACCTGTGTAATGGAACACGATGATGTCATCACTCCAACTGACATGCTCAGAGCAGCAGACTTCAGATAGCAGTGTGCTAACAGTCCAGCCGTGAAGACATCTAAGGGACAGTTTTGAGATTTCTTCAAATGCCGTTGCCATGGCAACACAATGCTTGCCTTGAAACACGGTTTTCTCATAACTTCAGTGAAAATACTCCAAACAGCCCAGAACTTCACAGGTTTGGTAACGATGCAGCCATCAACGCATCTAAGCGTAGTATGGGGTGTCATCAAATGCCGTTGCCATGGCAACAGACCACTCGCCATGAAACACGATGTGGCTGTAAGTCCAATCGTCCCCCAATCTTGACTTGTATATCACCGGTCCATGCCTCAACAGCTCTACGCCAAATCTGAGATCTCACCATATGCCATTTCCATGGAAACGCTTCCCTCGCCATAAAACATGATGTCACTATAACTCCTATAAAAATGTTCAAAAAGTGCTCAAACTTCACATGTGTGCCAACAGTCCAGCCGTGAAGACATATGGGACAGTTTTGAGATTTCTTCAAATGCCGTTGCCATGGCAACACAATGCTCGCCATGAAACACGGCTTTCTCATAACTTCAGTGAAACTGCTCCAAACGCCCCAAAACTTCACAGGTTTGGTAACGATGCAGCCATCAACACATCTAAGCGTATTATGGGGTGTCATCAAATGCCGTTGCCATGGCGACAGATCATTCGCCATTAAGTTAGTTCAGAAGTTTACAGTTCAAATATTCTGCTGCTTTTCCAAGCCTTTTTACTTTATTTTCTTCTCTCATCACACATTCAAGCCCCCAGTGTTCATGTATCATTTCAATCTCAATTCTTCACTTTCTTCTTACACATTACATTTAAGCATAGCAATTCAGCATCAGTTATTCAGCATAAAGCATTCCCACTAGCAATTTCTTCAGGAATTGCATTCTCTAGTTATTATTATTATTGAAACATTTCGAATTTGTCCAGCAAGAAAAAATCCTAGCGGAAACCCTGGGTGTGAATGTCACGTGTGCCAGAGACGATAGGTTGGGACGTGTCAAGTGTGCCAGAGACGATAGGTTGGGACGTGTCACGTGTGCCAGAGACGATAGGTTGGGACGTGTCACGTGTGCCAGAGACGATAGGTTGGGACGTGTCACGTGTGCCAGAGACGATAGGTTGGGACGTGTCACATGTGCCAAATTTCACCAATGACGTCATAGGAGCCAAATCCTGGATCTGCTCATTTTGCACCCCCGTTCATTTTTGTTTGTTTTAGAGATGTGGGTCTTAGACTGCTGCAGTGCTCACATGAACCAAAACAGAAAATAAGTGGTGGGGACTAGTGTGAACAGATACTAGAAAGGTATTGCTATACCCTGCCGTTTAAAACGTTATGATTCCTCCATTCATTAGTATTGGTACTTTAACCTGTTAAGCCCCAAGCCTGTTTTTCAGGCCTCAGGCTCGAAAATGACATTCCCAGAACAAATTAGCATAACTTCACTTCTAAAAAGGGGTAAATTAAAAATGTTTATTCCAAAGCAATGATAACCCTGTGAGTTGGATGTAAAAAAAGTCAGAATCAATATAAAATGTTTTTATTTTAAATGAAATTCAGATTAAACATAGTAAAGAAATGTAAATTATAGTGTCCGTCCAAAAAGAAAACATTACTTATAGTGAAAACCATCCTTGAATTATGAGATAGTAGACTAAAAGCTTTAGGAATCCACACTATAACATATAATAAGTACCCTGTATCAAGACTGATGCAAAACAAGTGACATTTTACCTTTTTAGAGAGGTTTAGCAAAAAACCCACCTTTGGGGTCATTTGGGTAGATTTGCCGTTTCTCTGGAACCCATTGGTCGATTTTGGTGATTGACTCTTTTGAACCGTTAGAGCCAATAGATTAGAAGGGGAAGTTCCACATACACACACGTTACCATTGAGGATTGAGTGTGACGCACACGCAGTCGAAAGCTATGTTACGCTCTGAAAACTGAAACCTAGGCTCAAACTAGTAACTATGAAGATGGATTATCAGTAATCATTTCAAAGTGACACAAACACATTGGATTAACCATTGGATTAACCTTCAGCAGCGTTTTTATCGTTTTGATGCCATTGAACACAACTTTTGATCAGAACAACAGCTAAGGTAAGAATATCTTGTGAAGCTACGTGTTGTGATGTCTGTTTTCGCTTCCCCTGTCGCGAGTTCGGATCGCTCAGTGATGATACTAATATGTCTGGAATCTCAGTTTGCTAATCGATATCTTATTTGTGCAGATCTGATAAGTAATAAGGGTATTTTACCTTGAGTTCTGTGCTAACTGCGTTAGCATTTTTTCGCTCAGGGCTAATTCAGAGCCTTTGTTATTACTCTTGTGTTTCATTTAGATGAGCATGCAGATGAGCTTCCCTGAGACGGTTTCTGACAGTTTGTGCAGAAATTCTTTGGTTATGCAAACCGATTGTTGCAGCAGCTGTCCGAGTGGCTGGTCTCAGACGATCTTGGAGGTGAACATGCTGGATGTGGAGGTCCTGGGCTGGTGTGGTTACACGTGGTCTGCGGTTGTGAGGCCGGTTGGATGTACTGCCAAATTCTCTGAAACGCCTTTGGAGACGGCTTATGGTAGAGAAATGAACATTCAATTCATGGGCAACAGCTCTGGTGGACATTCCTGCTGTCAGCATGCCAATTGCACGCTCCCTCAAAACTTGCGACATCTGTGGCATTGTGCTGTGTGATAAAACTGAATATTTTTAGAGTGGCCTTTTATTGTGGCCAGCCTAAGGCACACCTGTGCAATAATCATGCTGTCTAATCAGCATCTTGATATGCCACACCTGTGAGGTGGGATGGATTATCTCTCGGCAAAGGAGAAGTGCTCACTATCACAGATCTTTTCAGATTTGTGAACAATGAGAGAAATGGTTATTTTGTGTATATAGAAAATGTTTTAGATCTTTGAGTTCATCTCATGAAAAATGGGAGCAAAAACAAAAGTGTTGCATTTATATTTTTGTTCAGTGTAGAAACATAGATGGTCAAACAATCAATGCAATTATTAGCAGTATTTAGTAGTTAGTAGTGCAAAAAATAAAACGTAGTGGCAGTTACGTAATTGCACGTTATCATAGCATTATTAATAATATAATTGCACATAGTTATATATAGCAGCGAGTGTATTGCAGTGATGGTAATTATATTGATATGTATATTGCACAGTGTTGGTGTGGAAGTTCTTAGTGCCAGCGTTTCTGACAGGGGGGCGTCTTGCCGTCATTTGACGCCCTTATTCAGCTCGGGACGCCCTGAACTCCGGCCGAGGGGCATCCACAAATATTAATAATTTGAGAGATCGAGAGTTTTTATCGCTTGAAATAACTTAAAGGAAAAAGGACAATGACATCCCTCTGTTGGAGGGGCAAAGGAGTCTGGTGGGATTATTTTCGGAGTATTGAAGATCGTTTCCCCGACATCGAAGGTGCCTGCCACAGGACAACAACACGGAACGTGTGCGATTTAGACGCGATGAGCGGGGGGGGGGGTTTTTAGTGGAGCACGCGCGTGAACTGCGAGTGCCGGAGCCTCGCAGCGGCGAAACTGAGGCTCCGTGGTAAACTGTGGTAACATGAAGAGACGTTTGGGAGCCGAAACAGCCGGCGCTTTAAGAGAGCCGAGCCAAATGATCCGGCTCACTAACGTAAAAAGACAGTATCTATAAGGGACAGCTCAAGTCAACACCCCCCCCCCCGCTCTCGGGTGGACGCCCTCTCAGCCCTGGTCTGGCGGAAACACTGCTCAGTGCCCTTTACTTCTCCCATGTTTTCCCCTCAAACTGTGGGTTTTTCTCTGGAAGTTTTTCCTTGTACGATGTGAGGGTCTAAGGACAGAGGGTGTCGTTTTTCTCATACTGATATTCTGAACAATCTGTGTTGTTGTATTTGCTGTAAAGTGTCTCTACTCTAGGCTAATTTTATTATATGTACAGCACTTTGGCTCGACCAAAAATCGTTTATAAATGTGCTATATAAATAAAACTTGATTTGATTTGATTACTTAAGGGTGAAGAGTGAAAGAGTTGGCTGAAAGTGCTCGGTAGGAAACCAGTGTGGCATGCAGGGGGTGAGACCCGTTGTCCAGTATGCTGAGAAGTTTCCTCAGCATTCTTCCCTCCGACACCACTGCCAACGACTCCTGATCCACTCCCAGGACAGAGCTTGCTCTCCTGATGAGCTTGTTGAGTCTGTTGGCATCACCGAGTCATAAAACATCTGCAACATGCTGCAGACGTTAAAGGACCTGAGTGTCCTGAGGAAATACAGGCGACTCTGGCCTTTCTTATATAGGGCGTCAGTGTTTTTACTCCAGTCCAGTTTATTGTCTATGTGGACACCCAGGAACTTGTAACTGTCCACAATGTCCACATCCATGCCCACGATGGTAATTGGGCTTGGGTTAACCACTAGCTCCTTAGTTTTTGTGACGTTGAGCTGCAGATGGTTCTGACCGCACCACTCCACAAAACTGTCCACCACACTCCTGTACTCAGCTTCCTGATCTCTGATGATACAGCCCACAATGGCAGAGTCATCTGAGAATTTCTGCAGATGGCAGGACTGTGAGCAGTGTCTGAAGTCTGATGTATAGACTGAACAGGAAGGGAGAGAGGACCGTGCCCTGAGGAGCTATGTTACCCACTTTTCAATAAGGCAGACAGGTGAGCTCTTCTTTGGGAGCCCGTTGCACTTATTAAGGTCTTTGTTACAGATCTAACTTTGAAGACACTCGACAGACCTATTTTGCTGCTGCTTCGTTCACTTCAAAACACTCTCGCTCGCTCTACCATGCACACACACGTGCCACCGCACCCCCCTCTCTCTCTCTTAAAGGGATAGCGATCTGACTCGACATGACCCTAATATCATAACTCTTGCAGGGCTCAACGCTAACTTTTAAAAGTGGTTGCCAGGCTGGCAACCAGGCATCAGCTTTTGGTTGCCAAAACTGAAAATACTTATATTTTAAATAATTCTTTTTTAATTTTTTTTTTATTAGTCAATGTATTGAACATGTCAGAAACAAAACACACAACAATAATAATAAATATTCTTTTTTTTCTTCTCACTCATAATAATAACAAAGTACAAAAAAATAAAACAAAAAATACAATAATAATTCTCAATAATTAAGATACATCAACTTAATAATGAACATGTGACTAGTGTTGTCACGATACCAACATTTTGGTTTCGATACCGATTAGGGTTGCCAGAAACTGACCATGATCAAAACCGATTATTCGGCAGCCCTGGCGAATAATAATCGATTATTCGACCGACCCCCCCCCCCCCCCCACCCGCGGGAGAGAAAAAACTCAGACAAAAGGAATTCCGTTGTTTTCTTTACTGGAACATGTTTAACAGTACAAACAACAAACATGCAAGCATGTCATCACAACGACGTGGCCTTGAAGTGAAGTTGGTAATGGCCGGCTGTGCTGCGTCTTTCTCTGTAATCTCTTTGGCGTGCTTCGCACTCAAATGTGAACGCATTGTTGAGGTTGAGCTGTGATAGACCAACGTCTTTTCGCAGAGCTTGCATTTAACTTCCTTTGGACTTGTAAGTTTGAAGTAGTTCCACGAGGAGGAACTCTTTTTACCTGCCGCTTTGTTCATCTTTAGCCGCACGTGTGAGGAAGAGGGGGGGTGGGGGCGGGGGCGGGGTCGGTGTGTGTAGCGTGCTGCAGCAGCAGTCTGCTCTGCATGCATGCTTCCTCCAAGTTTACAGTAAAACAAACAGGTGGTGTGACCAATGGCCATTTACAATTATTAATACCATTAATCTATATTTTGGTTGAAACATAACCAAAAAAAACATAAATAATAATAAAAAAATATATAAATAAAATCGATTTTTAAAAATAATATTCGATTATGGAGACTAATGAATATTCGAATAATCACTGGCATCCCTAATACCGATACCAAGTCACGAATTGCGATTCCAATTCTTTTTCGATACTTTTCTTAAAAAAGGGAAACTGTCTTAAATGTAATAATTGTGCTTTATTTCACACCAGAACCATAACACAAACGTTTAAACAATGAGAACAATAAATAAAATAAATGACAATAATTCGTATTAAATCAAATTAAGCATAATCTCAAACTACTTTTGGCTCCCTTGGTTTGCAGGGATCTAAAACATTTCGTACAGACAGGCCTCGTGGTGTCCGTAGGCTTGCCCTCGCTGTAAGGCTGCTCGATTATGGCAAAAATCATAATCTCAATTATTTGGATCAATAATTGATGTCAAGATTATTAAAAACGATTATCCATTTTTTACTATCCAAAATGTGAACAGTATGTTTTAACAGTTGATTACCCTGAACTTGAAGTATAATTCAACTGAAAAACCAATACAAATAAAAAAGTAATTTGAAAAAAAAGTAATAATGATAATAAAGAAATAATCGTTTTAAAATTTGATTACGTTGTTTTCGTAATCGTTGCAAGCCACAATCGTAAATGCGGTTAAGATACGATTAATTGAGCAGCCCTACCTCACTGTCAGAGTAGCGTTGCACGGTGTACCGATACTTGAAAGGTACTGCGATACCCTGCCGTTAAAAATGGTACGATTCCTCCGTTTCATTAGTATCGGTACTTTAAGAATGACGGGGAAAAGTACTCCGGTGAGAAAGCGTCGTTTTAATAAGAGCCGTGTGTGTTCAGCGCTCTGCTTCCACTCCCTGCACTGCAGCCATGCCTGCAGTCCCGCCCCTCTCAAGCACGTTCTAAGTCCCTCCCCTCTCTCGTGCACGCGGCCACGCGCTAGCTGCCAGAGCATGTGAGAAAACGAGAAGCATGGCTGCAAGTGGGAGTGCAGCTGCCGCTGCGCCTCGGCTTGTTGACAAAAAAGACACCAGAAGCGACATTTGGAAGTATTTGAGCTATATCTCTGACAGTGAGGGCAAGCCTACGGACACCACGAGGCCTGTCTGTGAGAAATGTTTTAGATCCCTGCAAACCAAGGGAGCCAAAACATCAGACTTGGCTAAGCACCCCGCCCGACCGGAATCCAGAGCTGTTTAAAGAATTTAAAGACAGACAGGTAGCGAATGTGATAGATAACATAATTACATCATGCTCAAGCCCTCAAATCTAAGTCAAACAAGTGTAATTTATTTTGTGACAAACGAACGTTTTCGTAGTTTTGACGAGGCAATTAATGGCAATGATAAACCGTCTAATATGGCTATCTTTTTAGCTAACTTACCAATGTGGCCCAACATCTGCAATATACATTTTGTCAATAATTATTTATATTACTGTACTATTACATGTTAATATAAAAAAAATTATATTTTATAAAACAAAAAAGTTGTTTGAGATGATGCTTAATTTTATTTAATACGAATTCTTGTCATTTATTTTGTTTATTGTTCTCATTGTTTAAAGTTTGTGTTATGGTTATGGTTCTGGTGTGAAATAAAGCACAATAATTACATTTAAGACTGTTTCCCTTTCTTCTTCTTTTTTAAAGTATCGAAATCGCAATTCTTGACTTGGTATCGGTATCGAAACCAAAATGTTGGTATCGTGACAACACTATGTCAGAGATATCGCTAAAAATACTTCCAAATTTCACTCTTCTGCGTCTTTTTTGTCAACAAGCCGAGGCGCAGTGGCAGTTGCACTCCCACTTGCAGCCATGCTTCTCGTTTTCTCACATGCTCTGGGCAGCTAGCGCGTGCACCGAGAGAGGGGAGGCACTTAGAGCGTGCTTGAGATGGGAGGGACTGCACGGCTGCAGTGCAGGGAGTGGAAGCAGCGCTGAACACACACGGCTCTTATTAAAACGTTGCTTTCTCATCGGAGTACTTTTCCCCGTCATTCTTAAAGTACCGATACTAACGAAACGGAGGAATCGTAACATTTTTAACAGCAGGGTATCGCGGTACCTTTCAAGTATCGGTACACCGGGCAACACTACATGTGACACAAAATAATGTTCAAATGCTTTACAATAAGTAATTAACACAATTATTTGAAACTTGTCCACCCTCAATTGCTGGTATACATCATATACCAGTAGTGCAGCTTGGCAGCTGTTTTTCTGTTCTTTCACAGATCACTGGTTTCTTGGTCATCTGTTGTATCCCTTTCAAGTTTGGGTTTCCTTGACCTTTGTGCTGATCCCCACCATAGATCCATTGGCCCTTCAGCATTGAAGTCTTGGATTGGCCAGACTAATACATTTCTAATGTTAAATAAATGAAAAACATTCACGGTTAATTATTAATTCTGTAAATTACCTTTTTAATACGTCTAACTATATTTAAAATGTGTTACATTTTTATAGAATTGATTATATTTGTATGCCAAACATTTGCCTATGGTAAAGTTTCGTTTTGCACTTTATTTGGGTAGTAATAAGATTGGGACTCTTATTTTTGAGGAATTTTTACCGGAAGCAGAATGTACATTTATATTTCGCCTCCCAAGACTTTACACATTTCCTTTGCTTTTCGTTCGGGTTCACCTTGCACTTTATCAGTTGAATCACCTTGAATGTTCGTTTGAGATGTTGACTGAACTTTTTACCCCACAGTCAAACAACTTAATTTGCTTCGCCATTTTTTGTAAAACAAACACACGGGGCAAGCGAGTAAACGTGCATCGCTTTCTGGCTCCGTAATCACACCAATGCACGTGCAACTTTAGTATCAGGTTCCGACTGGTCACTACAATAATTAAATATCACTCTTAATACAACAAATAATTAACATTTATCTATTTTGAGGTGCACATTTTGCTGTCCTTTTCTTTGTTAAAAACTGGTTGCCACTGATGGAAACCAAAGGCCAAGTGGTTGACATTTGTTCTGAATGGTTGCCAATGGCAACCTGGCAACCGTTACTTTCGAGCCCTGTCTTGTAATTTCACCTTGAATGCCATTGCTTTAAACATTTATTTTATTATTGTTCTCATTGTTCAAAAGTTTGTGTTATGACTGAAACATTTTTCCAGGTTTGAAATAAAGCACAATAATGACATTTAAGACTGTTTCCCCTTTTTTAATAAAAGTATCGAAAAAGTATGAAAATCGTAATTATTGACTTGGTATCGGTATCGAAACAAAAATGTTGGTATCGTGACAACGCTAGTGGGGACAGAAACATGGAGAAAGGTACCAAACTCTTATTTTAAATCATACTTTTTTAATTAGCAGAGGGCCGATTCAAAATGGCCAGCAGGCCGCATTTTGGCCCCCGGGCCATAGTTTGGACACCCCTGGTTTAAAGTGTTAATTAAGAGTAAAGGGAACAGACCTGCTTGGTGTATCCGAAGCTGAGGCTGTAAAAAAGCGTCCAGTAGTTTCTGAAGTCTCTCGTTCTCCTCTTTTGAACGAGACAGCTCCTCCTCGTGCTCTCCTATCGTTTTTTCAAACAGAGCAAATATATCTTCAGCAGCAGCAGTGAGTCGCTGCTTCTTCAACGACAGCAGCATTTGGACTCTACTCATGTTTACTATATCGCCTTTTCCTGCAAACTCCGTTAAACAAACCGTTTCTCTCTCCATTAAACTCTCAATCTGACTAGTGTTGCCGTTTCAAGCTAGCATGCTAAGCTAGCTCCTATAGTCCGAGGTAAACGCTCCAGAAAAAAGAGCAGAGAGTCCATTCGGAGGTGTATCCAGACCCGACACACAGATGATGGATCAGTAGTGCTGTAGCTCACACGCACTTTCTCAGGAACACACAGAGAGATAGAACCGTAGCGACTAGATGCCTCATGGATCCAGGTTAGAAAGAGCTTCTTCTTCTTCGGTTTTTGACGGATTGCAAACAACTTTAAAGGTGCATACCGCCACCTACTGTACATGAGTGTGAATGGTCATATAATTCCATCTCTTAACTCACTACCCGCGGCTGCGCCGGGACCACCGGCTGTGCCAGGGCCGTCCGTTATGAGGTCATAGTCCGTTGCGCCGAAACCGCCCGTGGCTGCGCCGGGGTGGACTGCCGCGCCAGCCGCCGATGCGCCGGTTGTAATGGAGCAGCAGGTGGCTGCTGCTGCTGCTGCTGCTGCTGAGGGAGGGGTGTCTCCCACGGTGGCGGCCGCTGTTGCTGACAGCAAGAGAAGGGTCTAGCTGCGGCCGCGGACAGTACACGACGGTACACGACACGCCCACCTGACACGACACTACGGTGGCTGAGAGGCACTACCGTGCATGGCAGATTAAAAGCGAATTGACCACACTACACGACACGCCCCCTACACGACACGCCCACCTGACACGACGGTGGCTGAGAGACCGTACACATGGCAGATTAAAAACGAATTGCAAATGTTATTGTAGCATTTTAAGCAACTCTTAGGCAAATTAATGAATAACCTATCAATTTGAGAACCCCTATCCCATTTTGATGGTTGACATCTCATTTGAACAGTGAAAGCCAGAATGACAGCAGGGGTGAATTTTATTTTATAATTTTGCAAAAGTCAAAGATATGTTTACTGTATATTATAAAATAAAACATGCTTGTCATGTAGGCATACTGGAGATGGAAAGGCTTTAGTTAGTGTTGAAGCTGAGATTCTTACCGTTCCAATGATGTATTAATAATAATGGATACTTGGATTTATATAGCGCCTTTCATGAGACCCAAGGTCCCTTTAAAAAGAAGAACAGGAGTAGAAACAAACATAACAAAAGGCAGTCAGACAAAACAACAAATAGATTTGGGGCCAAAGGCCTTGGCAGACAGATGGGACTTGAGGGCCCTTTTGAAGGCGTCAAGCGTGGGGATGTTGCAGATCTCCGCAGGGAGAGCGTTCCAGAGAGTGGGGGCTGCCATACTGAAGGCTCTGTCCCCGAAGGATCGCAGGTTGGTGCGGGGGGCCAGAGTCTGAAGACCGCAGGTTCCTGGGTAGGGCATGTGGGAATTGTATTGATTTGATACAAGCAAGCCAGTGTTCATTGTGTACTTTCAACTACAGTATATGGTCCAGCAAGTTCAGCATTCACTGTGATGTATATAAATAAGACACTGATACCGTTTTCCTCAATGAACATTTATTGAACAGAACATCATATGGAAAATCAGAGCTGGTCAACTTAAAAAAATATTGACCTGCAGGAGTTTAAAGCCTATTTAAAAACTCCTCTGAATCTTTCACAAGTCCTTCAGCCTTTGGTGTGCTTCCTCACTCATGTTCTTGGCGAGGTCATGAGAACAAAGTTCCATCTCACTGATAAGACAAGATGGTATAAAGAAGTCATATGTAATATTATAAAATCACATGCATCAGGGGTTGTACACTTTAATGTGTCCATTCACTAACCGACTCTTTAGGAAGGAAGCTGTAAGGCCTCTTGTTATAGGAGTGGTCCTCATCAGTGACCAGGGGCATCAGACAGTCAACCATTATTTTGACAGTGCTTTACATGCACGGTTTAACTCCTCCAAAAATGATCCAGGCTCGATTCAGAATGACACAGTACCACACAAAACAAATGTTGCATGTACCATAAGTTCTATGTAGTATGTGTTTTAGGAGTAGTAACCCACTACCATGTCTGTGAGAATCCCTTCATCGTGAACAATAGGTGAATTGGTGGCCAGAGGGCTGTACGTCAAGGACTGGACATGGACGCAGTCAAACCCGACTAGCCCACTTCTCCGTGCATAGTCATATGCCCTGTTGCACATTTCCAACTGACAGGTGATACCCAAGTTAGATTTTTTGACATGAATACACGGCACAGGACCCTTAAAAAGGTCCTGGAAACTGCAAAACGTCCCCTTTTTTATCTATGCACTATGATTTTAGGTGGCGATTTGCTGTGATGTCCGATGTTTTGGATGAGTGGTGCCTTTGTATGTGCATTTGTAGGTTTTTCCTTTTTAGTTGTAGGCTACAAAAACAAACATGTTGTGGTTTAGCGCTTTGACATCAATTTTGGGGGCTGTGGAAATATTGTGCCATGTTGCTGCAGCAGCCGGAGCTATCACTGGAGCGGCCGTCTGAGCTATCACTGGAGCGGCCGTCTGAGCTATCACTGGAGTAGTCGTTGTGGTTGCTGGGGCCGCCGCCAACGTAGATGTTCGGTGCAGCAGTTTTTAAAGTGACTAAAGAACATCTCCTTTCTCCCAATGATTGTTGGGCAAAAGCCACAGTGATAATGGCTGCTGGCCACACATTTGAGATGGTATTTATAAACATTATAACCTAGAAAAGAGACAGAAAGTGGTTTAGAGGATTCTAGAAACAAACCAAAATGAATTTCTTGTAAATATGCTATTTGAAACAAGGTGTTTGTGCGAGAGCAATAAATAATCATGTCACCAACAATAATATTTTTGCCTATAAACTGAATTTTTGCAGATTGAATGTGTGATTATGCTCATATTGTGCCTACCCCAAATAAGGATACTATTCGAGCATTATTAACAATTCATAACCTGAATATAAATCTAATTTTGAATGTTCAATTTCTAATTCAAAATTAATTTACACCAAGGATGTCCTGGGGCACAGAAATAACACATGTAATGAGTGAGGCATTAAACACATCAACAAGTAACATGTAATGTGATGAAGTATACAATAATCATATATAATTATAGATTTACTTACCTCCCTATTTCACAAGTGACCTCTGGTGGCTCTGCAAATGAGCCATCAGACCAGGGTGTTACCCGGTCCTTTCACAAAATGGACACTGGAAGGTGTCCGAGTCCAATTTGTTTTGCTCTGGGGTGCTCCATCACGGAGTGTGTGTTGTTTGTCGATAGGTGAATAAAATAGAATACAATTTAAGTGACTTTAATATTGTTAATAGTTAACTCCTTAAACAAGCAGCAATGGACTGGCCTGTATAATCCTATGGGACAAAGCTGGTCATACTTCCTCACTTTCAGAAGGTAACCCTTTAACTGCCAGCGCCACCATTTGGTAGAGCACATTTTGTGTCTTGATATCTTGTTGAAAAAATAAATAAAAAAGTGTAACTCCATCTGATTCAGCCAGCTCTACTCTTTGGTTGATATGTTATGCAAAACAACCTCTAGATTTCACTGTGGTTCGAACAGAAAGCCCTTCAGCTAGTTTAAATGTCAGGCCTACAGCATGGCCACAAACCCCATCTAAAAACAGAGGCTCTGTCCTAATTACCTGATTGCATCCACCTGGGTTACTTGGCTCTACCCAATAAGTACCATTTAACTTTAAACCACACTTAAAATAATAATTATACATGTCTAGCAGCTAATACATGTTTTAAATAAAAAACATTCAAATGTGAAAGACACCTTCAATTAATATTTAAAACTTACACAAAATCAGATTCTTGTAAAAATTGGAGTACATGCATTGTTCCATCTGTCAAGCTAAGATATATACATATATCTTAGCTTGACATGCTAACTGAACGTCGAGCATGTCAAGCTAAGAGCTAAGATATATATATATATGTATTCCATTCCTTTACATTTAATATTTAAAATACAAATCAGCAAAATAAACACAATTACACTGCGCTAAACAGCCACATCGACAAACAAACGAGAACCTAAATAGTATGTAATTATATCTAAAACCACAATACGTTAATTACCTGTACTCGGTGCACCATATTGTTTGTTGTCTGTAAACCTCCATAGAGGTTTCTCAATACTCAAATTTCCCCTCCTCGACTCCTCGACTCCTCGGTCCTCCGGTAGTGACCCGGAAATGAATTTCAGCGGCCATGTTGAAGGACATCTCATTTCTCTAAATGCACTTCGAGGACCGTATATATCCAGTCTCTGATTGTGTTACGTTATTATGAGAGTGCTCTCATACTTGTTTGATTCTGAAATTGTATATATTTATATAAATATATGTGTGTGTATATGTCCGCATCTGTAGCCCGTTATTGTCTCATTATACCGCACTGTGAATGAATCAAAGTAAATATAAGTCATCATGAACACATCTGTCCATTAGACAGAGGGCTGCTGTGCCTCCTGTCATCATTAATGGACGTCTCTTTAAAATGACCGCTCAGAGGAGAGGAGTTCTCATTTCTCTAACCGCCGCTGCTTCCACTCCTCTCTCCTCGGTTCCCCTCCTCAGTCCTCCGCTCGCATCTCCTGTGGGCGGCACCAAAGAGGCTTCTCAATTCTTAAATTTCCCCTCCTCGACTCCCCTCCTTGAGACTTAGTCCCGCCCACAGGAGATGCGAGGGGAGGACCGAGGAGTAGAACCGAGGAGAGAGGAGAGGAAGCAGCAGACGTTTAAATAAATGAGAACTCCTCTCCTCTGAGCGGTCATATTAAAGCGACGTCCGTTCATTATTACGTGGCAACAGCTGCATCAGCTGTCGAGTGTTTTGTCACAGCGCTGTATTTTATAATATCTGTTAGATCAGCTGAACATTGTTCCCTCACATATTTACTTTGAATTCATTGAGAGTGCGGTATAATGAGACAATAACAGGCAACAGATGCGGACACACACAAATATATTTATATAAATATATACAATTTAAAGTATGAGAGCACTCTCATAATAACGTAACACAGAGACTACTACAAACACCCTACACAGTACCACACACACACACACACACACACACACCTACAGCTCCTAAAGCATAATCAGGCTACAGCCGTTGTGTATTTTATTATGTGAAGCACTAAATGGTTTTAGAAAAATATCGACTCTTTGTTTGTAGATATCTACTAAACTAAAGCAAATAAAAGAGAGTAGGCCTGTTATACTCAGTGATATATTATACATACTGCTCTGCTTTCTGCATGGACCTCACAGCTGTTCTCTCTGGAAACATCGTGAAGCGATAAAAGCAGTTTCTAAAATAATATCCAGGGGATGCATGCAGAGCTGTCATTGGCTGAGATAAGTCCGGCCGTGCGTCACCTCCACCGTTCCCGGAAATGCATCCGCGGAGGAGCCGTGGAGGAACCATCAGTGTATCCTCGGTTAGAGCTCCTCCAGAGAGCCTCTCGATTCTCGATGCTCGGTCGAGGAGTCGAGGAGGGGAAATTTGAGTATTGAGAAGCCTCTCAAGTCTCGAGGAGGGGAGTCGAGGATAGGAGTCGAGGAGGGGAAATTTGAGTATTGAGAAGCCTCTCAAGTCTCGAGGAGGGGAGTCGAGGATAGGAGTCGAGGAGGGGAAATTTGAGTATTGAGGAAACCTCTCATGTCTCCTTAAATATCCTTGCGTCAGCGTCTCACGTGTTGGGCGTGCTCTCTTCTGACCATATTTGGAAGTACAACTTTCGCGGCCGCAGCTAGACCCTTCTCAGCCACCGTAGTAGTGTCGTGTCAGGTGGGCGTGTCGTGTAGTGTCGTGTACTGTCCGTGGCCGCAGCTAGATCATATTGCTCAAGTCAGCACCGCTGCAGACTCGCTGTTTGAGGGCTTGATAGCCCACTCCCCCTCCACACCACTCCACACTCGTTGCTTTGGAACAGCCCTCAATATGGCGGACCCTCCGCGTGAACGCGCAAACGGAGGGGTAGGGTGTAGGGGTAGGGGTGTAGGGGGCGGTTTGGGAATGGGCCAAAGTCAGTCATCTTCTTGACTGCCAATCGATGCAACTCAGTTGCGTCAGTGTCAGGATCCAGAATCAGTGGAAGCGTTTTTGATGCAAACCACGCCCCGTAAAACTCCCAAAAAGTTTTGTGAACCCGCCATTTTATTATCCTCGCATTAGCATTATTAGCATTAGCCCAGCGCAGATAGGCAGAGAGACTAATTTATGGCAACACAAAAGAAAACATGGGAGCAGTGGAGACGAGGAGGTGTCGGCGTTCTGGCGATTTACTCGGAAGGCTTCATTAGAAGCTGCTGGGAGTCCCAGCAGCTTCTACTGAAGTCCCCAACTCCGGGGACTTCCGGCCGTGGACTTCGGGTGGCAGTATACGCCGTGAAGTTGTTTGCGACCTGCCAGTAAACCCAAAGCAGAAGAAGAAGAAGTGACGTCAGCTGCTTCATTTGCCTAATCCTTCCCCAGGGACTTATTCCGGTGTGAACGAGATCTGTACTTAGTTCATGAGAACTAAAGAGTTCTCATGAGAACTAAAGAGTTGTCATGAACTAAGTTCTCATTACCTTTGTGGGAAAAGTACTGCGGTGTGAATGCGCTTTATGGTTCACACATGAATCACGAGACAGTCTTAAAGGTTTTACAGAGCATTGTTACACAGTTTGAGTTGATGTTTTACCTGGAATCGGGCCACTGACGTCGTGTTCATGTTTATTTTTCTTTTAATGCAGCCACAAGAACTGCAAAATTGTTGAAGTGACTGAAATGTCTTCCCACAACGTGGACAATACATCATTTAAGAGTCAGAAGTCACAATGGGCGAAAACACGCCGAGTAAAACCAGCGCCTTCTAATATTCTAGAATTCCGGTAGCTGACCAATCACGAAGCGTCATTTCTTGACTGGCAGCAAAAAAACACCAATCACAGCGGTGCTTCTCTGGCTGGCTCTGTCCAATCACAAACAAGAAGTGTTCTCCCTAAAGGAATACCCTTTCCATCCAATGTGAAATGCTGCGTTTTTTTCTGAAATGCTGTGGTGTTTTGTGAAATGCTGCGGTGTGTTTTGTGAAATGCTGCGGTGTTTTCTGAAATGCTGTAGTGTTTTGTGAAATGTTTAAGTCTTTTGTGAAATGTCGTAGTGTTTTCTGAAACGTTGTAGTGTTTTCTGAAACGCTGTAGTTTTTGTGAAATGCTGTGGTGTTTTCTGAAATACTGTAGTGTTTGAGAAATGCTGTACTGACTTGCACTTCAGGGCTACCGTAAGAAATACACATATCAGTTACACCAATCCAACATACAGTATTATAAACAATAATGAAGGATCCTGGGAGATTGAGTCTATGGCTCCAAACACAAATCATAATTTAATCAGCAGAGTTTTGTCTTGCTATATTCATAATGATAATTCTACATATTTTGTCTGTATGCACTCTTCTTCTGCTGCATGGACATTAGCTTTTTAACTTTTATAGGGATTATTTTGTATTTATTGTTGTATAGTATGTGCACTGAAAGGTTTCCCCCCCAAAATAAAAATCACAAAAACTCATCACGACTTTTCCTGTTTAGATTTCACAGGAAGTGGACCGGCGAAGTGTGACGTGTGCAGAGAGCGCTGCTGCTATAAAAGACACGTTCCGGCCTTTGTATCCTCACGTCTACCACCTGCAGGTACAAAACACCTCACCGTTATGAACCTGTTAAGCCCTGAGCCTGTTTTTCAGGTCTAAGACTCGAAAATGACATTCCAGAACAAATGACTATATCTTCACTTCTAAAAAGGGGTAAATTAATAATCTTTTTTCTCAAAGTAATGATAAACCTGTGAGTTGGATGTAGAAAAGTCAGAATCAATAAATAATTTTTTTTTAAATTAAATTCAGATTGAACATAGTAAAACAATGTAAATTATAGTGTCCGTCCAAATAAAAAACATTACTTATAGTCAAGGGTGCACAAACTTTTTGCCCTGGTTTCTCAAAGGAGCACCTGGAGATGTTGCTTGGTGCCATCCATAAAATGAAATACATCATAACTTTTGAGGGGGTCTTGACTTTATTTGCCAGACACACGGCACTGAACACACACACTGAGGTGAAACAGAAACACACATGCAGAGGTGAACACAGAACACACATGCAGAGGTGTAGCACGACCAGTAATCCTACAAGCTATTTATGCATTTTTTTTTATCTCTCCAGTTTTAAAGGATATTTTGGTTACTGTCCTATAGTAACATTGGAATGA